>NC_089876.1:61132500-61145000 GCF_040182565.1 Anser cygnoides | reverse complement strand
AGTGATAGCACTTAGGGGCTCGATTGTCAGCTAGCTGCCTGGTGTTCTTACAGAGCCAAATGCAGTCTATCAGAACAGAACTGCATTGTGTCATGAGGACGTGTTGTGCTGGGTTGGCAGAGCAGTGCTGGGCGCTTTCGTACTGCACTCTGTTATGTGATGTAGAAATCCTCTCTGTGTCCCATGCAGCTTTAGAGCTCTGAGAAAAGTGTCACTGCTTTGATAATAATGCATACAGTTATTATTCTTCCTCTGTTATGAATGTTTCACTTTTTTTCTCTTTGAGGAGAGAAAAAAACAGATGTGCTTGAGAGATTCTACCAACTTGACAAGACAGTTAAAAAAGAGGAAAACACAAACAAAATAGGAGACCAGATGAAAGAATGCACTAGGGGGGAATGAGGATTTTCAGAGCTTAACATCTTCTAGTTTCAGATCAGGTTACTGCTTGTCACCATGTTCCTTCCTGCACTATTAAACACCCAGGAGTAATGTCACATTTGCCATGTATTCCACAGAGGTTTGAGTCATGTAGCATTTGAAATCAGGTGGTCAAACTCAGATTCTTGCTGTAGAAAACATCCCAGAGCTCCAGTTATTTGTTCTACTAAAGCAGTTTCAAATTAAATACATTTGAAAAATATATATATATGCTGCAACTTTGTGAAATGTCAGCACATAGAGAAGCTGACATCTACAGGTTTATCATCTGGGGAATACTCACTGATAGATTTCCCTTTCCTTGATGCTAAGGAAATTTGTCCATCTCACAAAATGAATTTGCTATCTGAATCATTTAGGCTAAATCTAACCAACTAATGTTAGTTGAGTCTCTGTAAAGGTAGAATGATGGGATGAGTAAGAGTATCTAGGGGGAAGAAGGTAGCATAAAGACTTTCTCCAGCTGCTTTTTCTTAAGTGATTTATATGTATGCTGGAAAAGAGAAGAAAAGGGAGATAAAATTCAATGTTGATATCTTGACTGATCTGCAACCCTAAGAGAGGAACTCCTGTTTTATGTTCCTAGGCAGTGTTTTGAGAAGAGAATAGATGGGATACAGGAGTAGCTTCAGTCTTTATGCCAGCAATTGTACAATATGGAAACCATATATTGTTCTGTCATCCTACAGGCCTGTCATGTGAAAAGCACTTGCCTTAGAGAGTTATAGGAGCCCCATTATGAGCAAGCTAAACATGAGCTGACAAACATTCAGAGAAAGACAACAGTCTGAGTCTTTCTGCTTGTGATTATTTTCATTTTGCTTATTTCTCATGAATGATTCAATTTTATATCCCCTATAACTGTCCACAATAATTTCATTAGAGGGGAAAGATATCTATATGAACATATGTATATTTCTGTTTTAGAAAAATTAAGGATGTAGAATTTCTGGCTCTTGAAGATTGAATTGAATCAAAGATCTCTCACTTGTCTGAAGCAGAGTGTTTTCTTTTTCCTTTTCTAGTTTTTGTGGTTTAACTGAGTCAATCAGATGTTATGCTGGCATATGATCCAACACACACTGGCTGACTGGGTGGAGTAAGGTGAAAAACACACTGAAGGCATATGGGTAATAACATTTTGTAAAAAACACTGCAGTACCAGACTAGGTTATTTTCTCTACATGAAATATCCTTCCATATCAGAAACAGAGATATCAGATATAGGGTATGGTGTTATGAAGGCAAAAGTCCAGACAGGTGCAACAGTACTAAGTATTGATACAGAAAGATGTGTTATGTTAGACATGGGAGAAAAAAGCTCCCCTGAATGACTTAGTAGGTACACCAACTACCAGTATCAACATGTTGCCTGAGACAGCATTTCTAAAATGGTCAAAGACTTGTTATTCCCACTTAAGCCTTTGAATAAGCTTTAATTCCTGTATCCATTGGATTCAGCTTCAGATGACACTGATGCATGCTTGTCTGTCCTTTGCACTAGTCTCAAGGGCCATAGTAGTGACTTAGACTCTATAGAGACTACACCTCTCAGCTCCTTGCTATAGAGCCAGCTATGCTAAACTTGTCATTACTATCCTTGCAACAGGATCACAGTCCCCAGGAAGCTACCGTAATTTGTTTCCCAATAGTCAAAGCACTAACTGTGCTGGAAATCAAATTTATCCCTTCCCTTCCCTTCCCTTCCCTTCCCTTCCCTTCCCTTCCCTTCCCTTCCCTTCCCTTCCCTTCCCTTCCCTTCCCTTCCCTTCCCTTCCCTTCCCTTCCCTTCCCTTCCCTTCCCTTCCCTTCCCTTCCCTTCCCTTCCCTTCCCTTCCCTTCCCTTCCCTTCCCTTCCCTTCCCTTCCCTTCCCTTCCCTTCCCTTCCCTTCCCTTCCCTTCCCTTCCCTTCCCTTCCCTTCCCTTCCCTTCCCTTCCCTTCCCTTCCCTTCCCTTCCCTTCCCTTCCCTTCCTTCCCTTCCCTTCCCTTCCCTTCCCTTCCCTTCCCTTCCCTTCCCTTCCCTTCCCTTCCCTTCCCTTCCCTTCCCTTCCCTTCCCTTCCCTTCCCTTCCCTTCCCTTCCCTTCCCTTCCCTTCCCTTCCCTTCCCTTCCCTTCCCTTCCCTTCCCTTCCCTTCCCTTCCCTTCCCTTCCCTTCCCTTCCCTTCCCTTCCCTTCCCTTCCCTTCCCTTCCTTCCCTTCCCTTCCCTTCCCTTCCCTTCCCTTCCCTTCCCTTCCCTTCCCTTCCCTTTTTTTTAATATCCAAGTCTTCAGTGACAGATCTTGGCTGTGATCCTTTTCAGTGATTCTTTTTAGTGATTCCTTTCAAATGTTTGTTACTGTTTTCCAGGAGAAGACAGCAGAGAAGAACATGTTTGATTATGCCACTGCAGCTCATTGTCACATTTACTTTGAATTTTGAAATTGGGAGTGAAGATTATGTGTTTTCTGAAAACGTTAATATAATTTTCTCTTGTATGTATTCTAAGTTTTTATGAATCTAGTCTTGATGTAAAATGCCAAATAACCACTACAAATGCTAATGAATAACTAGTGGTTGTACATACGTGTTTTAATTTGAACAAAGTGAAGTTTTCTCATTTGCAATTATTGCAGTGTATCAATTCTGCTTCAAAAGGTTATTTTAAAAAGCCAATCTATAGTGATGTACAAAATATTGCCTTGATTTGAAATATTAAGAAATGGTTGCATGATCATTAACCAAATGTCTTTATGTGTGAAACAGATCTTTCCTGTAGCAAAAATTCTAATTGCTTTAAATAGACAGAAGCACATGAAAATATATATAAAAAAACTATTAAAACTGAATTATTATAGATACTTTTAATGGCATTTATTTCATGTAAAGGGGATTTGTCGGTACATTTAATATCACCTTATGTAACAATTTGAGAAACCTATCTATAAATCCACAGCTTCAACCAGCCTTTTCTCTGTGTCTTGTATACACAAGTACTTGGTCTGCAGCAGTTTGAAGCTCTGAAAACAAGTATTGCATGATCAGAATACATTTGAAGAGAGCTGGTCTTTGTGTTGCACCAGATATAGTGGTGGGTAAGAGATAAATATCCCAAGTGTGACAGTAGTAGAGGTATTTTTTTTAAGTTATGTTTTATCTGCAGTATTATTCTACAAATAAACAAGCGACTATCTAGAAAAGCTGAGCTCTTTATATTAAAATACTTTGTACAGCACAAGCATATTTTAGATAGAGGCAAACCAAAGTAATAAGATTTTAAAAATCAAAATTCACCTGTCCTGGTCCTGGGTCTCATACTATTCAAATCACTGGCATTTTGAAATGCAGATGCATTAGGCTGAAATGTATATCATTTTTGTAATACAACATTTTGAAGATCGTACCAATAAATATCTCTTTTATATGTAGGCAAAGTACAAATAAGCTCTACTTCATTGAGAAAGTGCAAAATTTGACATTTCTTGATAAAAGATCCAGCTCCTTAACAAGAACTTAACACTATCCTTCCAATTAAATACAATTACTTTCAAAGATACTGTTAAATGTAAATAGAAATCGTCTGATTTCTAGTCACTGTCTCCCATAACATTCTCATAGACAAGCTCAGGAAGTGAGGCCTAGATAAGTGGATGGTGAGGTGGATTGGCAACTGGCTGGATGGCAGAGCTCAGAGGGTTGTGCTCAGTGGTGCAGAATCTAGTTGTTCAAGTGTCTCACCACCCTCAGAATAACGAGTTTTCTCCTTATATCTAATCTAAACCTACCTTCTGGTTTAAAACCATTATGCTTTGTTCTCTCACTAGACTCCCTGACAAGGAGTCCCTCCCTAGCTTTTCTGTAGGCTGCTGTTATTATAAGGTCTCCACAGAGCCTTCTCTTCTCCACGCTGAACAAAGTCAACTCTCTCAGCCTATTTTCATAGCAGAGCTGCTCCAGCCTTCTGATCATCTTTGTGGCCTTTCTCTGGACTCATTATAATACTTCCATGTTCTTCCTGTGCTGGGAGCCCCAGAGTTGACCACAGTACTCCAGGTGGGGTCTAACAAGAGCAGATTAAAAGGGGAGAATCATTTCCCTCAACCTGCTGGCCACACTTCTTTTGATGCAGCCCAGGATATGGTTAGCTTTCTGGGCTGCAAGTGCGTATTGCTGGCTCATGTTGAGCTTCTCATCATACAACACCCCCAAGACCTCACGGGTGCTTTCAATCCATTCTCTGCCCAGACAGTGTTTGTGCTTGGCATTGCCCTGGCCCAGATGCAGGACCTTGCACTTGGCCTTGTTTAACTTCGTGAGGTTTGCACAGGCCTATCTCTCAAGCCTGTCAAGGTCCCTCTGGATGGCTCCCCTTCCCTCCAGTGTGTTGATTCCACCACACAACTTGGTGTTATTGCCAAACTTACTGAGGGTGCACTCAATTTCACTGTCCGTGTCATCAACAAAGATGTTAAACAGCACCAGTACAAATATTTATGACATCTGAACAATATTATTTAAACAATGCAAATGAGCTCACCAGTGGTTAAGATTCAGAGACAGAGCCCATTGCCTTTGATACTGGCTAACAGTGACTTACTGTTTCTTCACATCATCCATCACTCTGCATCCATCTGCTTGCTCTACATTTGTTCTGTAAAACATTCACTGCCTGACAAAATATATAGAATAGTAACAGATTTTTAGCATTCTATCACTCAGAGAATGTTATTCAAATGTCCTGCTCTAAGTGAAAATCTCTTTATTATCAGTCTTGCTGAAGCTAAAGAGGAGATAGTGCTCAATAGGTATGGTAGAAAACACAAACTGCAATCAAATACCATAATACCATAGAGCTAGACACTCTGCAGGCACATGATAAATACCATTCCTGCCCCAAGGACTTTATAGCTAACTAATGTGCTCTCTTTCCTACAGCACTGAACAAGAAGAATCTGTTTGTAAAGTTCTTACTACAATAGAGAGAGCTTGTTAACTTAAAGACGGCTCTTTCCCTGAAGTAAAAATATTTATTGTCTATAACCCCCTTGGCGCTCTTACTGGCACAGAGAATATAGTCCTTCAGGCAAAACACAGAAATTTTATGTTTCCTATCTTCTTTCATTTCATTTTTTGACTCTTTTTTTTTTCCTCTTTATGTCTCAATTTAGTAGTCATGATAAGCTATAAATACATAGACACCAAGTAGAAAACTTTTATTAGTTTAAAAACTTAGTTTATTCTTTCAATTATTAAGTTATTTTGTTTATCATAAAAGGATATAAATTTAAATATTAAAAAGATACCTTGTCTGTCCTTCTGCATCCACGCCTTTTTAGATACTTATGTTCAGACTCATAAAGGAGATAACAAATCCTGGCTTTGGAGTGGATGCACAGACCTGAGATGTCTAGGTCAGTTCTCTGAAGAAGGAAGAGAGGGTGATAACACTTACTAATGGATTTCCGAAAAGCTTAAGCACCAATTTTTTGATACTTATGAAGGATGCATAGAGATGGCATGCCTGAAACCCATCTCTAACTCAGCTTCACCTCCATAGCACCAGTGGGGAGCTCTTGTCCCAGCTGCAACAACTTGTCTTTTTCAGAGTTGCAAGCTCTGTTTTAAAATCCAGTTTGCATTCAGAATGCCTCCCTCCTCTGCCTCTTCCTTTAAATGTGTTGATTTGCTGTTGTTCAACATTTAAGTTGAACAGGTGATATGACACTGTTCAATAACTATTCCTCTTTAAAGTGTTATAGTGCTTAAGTAAAGCTGGGTTTCAAAGATTGTCATTAGTTATCGCATTTCCTGCTATGCTGCTCTGCCACTTGCCTTATTTTATTCTGTTGAAACATAATTGGAGAGGGAGGACTTTTTGATATATGTAAAAGACAAATACTTGCTGTTTTCATCCAAAAAGTTGGGGTTGCTGACTTCAATGTTTTCCTCAGCAAGATAATTGAACTCATTTCTCTGGCTTTGCAGGCAATGAGAAGAGAAAGACAATTCCTGTTGCACTGCTTTTTTGTTTGTTTGTTTGTTTTTGCACAGCTTCAGGAAGCAAAAAAATAAAAATAAGAAAAGATTGTGTTAGTCTGTTATAAGAAGGAAGGAAAGAGTTTAAGATATCAGTCCATGTTCCTAGAATCACTGACATAAAATGAATAAATGTATTGGCTACAATATACAAATGGAGTGGGAGGCTTTGTAGGTGAAATAGCTTCCCTGTTTGGTTACATATTTATACCACACCTCAGACTTTCTTACGGGATTAAATTTGAAATCTTTGTTATGCTGAGATAGGCAGATATCAATTTCACCCCACAGAACACTAATGAACTTGGATCTTGAATGGATATTCTGGTCAGTAGGGCCAATGGAGACACATTTCTTAACTGTTTCCTGGTACACAAGTGCTGTATTTCTGTGCTATGCTCTCTTAGTAGAGAAATATTTTAAAAGGTGGGGTTCACCTGGATCATAAAGAATACTTGAGTGGTGATAGACACATCATCAGCATTAAGTAGGAATTTCTGAGTACACGTGTCTGAATAGTAAGATAGGGTTTAGGTTTTTATTTTATTTATTTATTTATTTTTCATTTCCTTGGTTTAGATATCAGAGCATTGTTTAAGTATTTACTTGTATTTAGTTCTTACACTTAAAGACTTACACTTATTTGTCTATGCAGTGCAATAGGTGCATATTATCAGCATTACACACCATAAATATCGTATGTATATCTAAGGTTATTAATGGATCTAGATGAACTTTTTTTTTTTCTTTTTTTTTTTTTTCGGGGGGGTGGGAGGGGAGTGGGGTTGTAAGGTAAAAATCGTCTCTATTTATCTGCATGGACAGAAAGCTGTGAGATTCTAGAGAAACATTGAAACTCTGGGAGTTGCCAGGCAAATAGCTGAGGGTTTGGGTAAAAAAGCATTTTGTTTTAGCAACTTGCTTGGAGCGAGAAGACAAGGGAAACAAACCCAAGACATCTGCCTCTCGGTGCCTGAACAAGACGGAACAGCACTCCCTGTATGACTGAAAGGGTTGGCACAGTTTATACCATACCAGGGTAAAACAGCTACAGTCTCTTAAAACAAAACAAAACAAAACAACTATGCAAAACGAGGAGTGAACTAAGGCAATATATTTAAGATTTGAAACAGGAGATGCTTCTGTGTACTACACTGTTAAAAGTGAATCTGGAAAAGTTATTTAATTGTTCACTTCATTATGTCCGGTTATATCTGATGTAAAACAGCTACTGACAAAGATTTTATAGGATCACAGAAATCAGTGTTGTGTCCAGTCTGGCAATATTATCATTTCTGTATAAAGAAAACAGCAAAAATCTGTGTGTCTTCCTGGGAAATAGTAAAAATAGAATTTATAGCAATATTTATATAGAAATACTGTTTTTCTTCATTCCCACTGTAGTCTTGGGCTCATTACTAAAGCATTTTTTCACAAGGATAGCAAGTAAGTGGAAATAGTTTAATAGAACAGGAATTCTATTCTAGCAGAAAACTCTACACTGAATTAATTTTCCTATTTTTCATGTTTATGCAGTCAATATTTTCTAAATAATTAATTAAAGAGAAAGGCTAACGTATTGTTTCTGCAGATGAACATTAATAGTATTCAACATTTCGACATCACAAGAATTTTATTTATGTTGTTTCTGTAAGTCCTGTGGGAGTTCTAGTGGGTTATTTTCCCACTTAAAATTTTCTCAGAGAACAATATTGGGCAATTGGCCGGCTATGAAATATATCACAAAGTCTAAAGATCATTATATCTATGCATTTTTTTTCATAAGTTGATAAACTCTTTAGTGTTCAGAATATTTACACATACTTGTATAGAAAAAAGAGAAACCATTCTAAACAAATATTTAAATGAGTATTTCAAACATTTGATTAATCTAACCAACCAGGCAATCAAACTTTTCAGGATCTACAGTCTGTTAAATGTCACAGCTTTTCTTCAAGCATATGTGGTGCGTAGCTGGGAGTTAATAATCATGATACACAGGTTAGATTATACACACAAAATCAGAAATATTTTGTGATGGATGATTACATTCTATGCATTTGATTTCAAATTTTCCTTTGATCTCAGTATTACCAAGTACATTAAAAGCCAGATGAATGACGATAAGAAGGGGTGAGAACTGGTGAATGGGAATCAAAAGCTAGTTTGGGTTCAAGTATCTAATTTTCTAAAGGCATTTGTATGTATCAAACTCATTAATCAAGTTAGGGGGGAAAAGCAATGCAAATGAATGAGGTCAAAATTCAGGCAACCTGTAAACTTATATTCTGGAAAACAAACAAACAAACAAAACCAATCATACACATCAAAAATCAAATAGAAATATAAGACAAGACAACATGCATCCTATGACTGTAGAAGACAGGACAGGGTGATAATTATTTAATTTCAGTAAACACTTGTATTAGAGTTAACTTTTGCTGTTCTTTTGCAGCACATGCATTTTAACTATGCAAGAAGTTCAAAGAACAATGTTATGTGTATATGACAGAGGTGTTGACTGATGAGGAAAGATTACAAAGCAAATAAGCGTATCTATGGTAGGTGATGATTAGAGAAGGAAACGTAAAAGAACAAATATCACCTGAAAGGCATACACAGCACAAAAGAAAATCCTTATTTATATTATAATGTAATAGTAATAATAATATGAAATGGAATACAGAGAAATAATAAGAAAATATGAAATGACAGTTATAAGTGTCATTGCCAAATATCAACACTTAGAAAGAAAAAATTTTTTATTCTTTTACAAATTAAAAAGTTTTTGATTATTATTAGAGTCCAGAAGTAAAAACCTGGTTCCCCTAAAACCATACATGGAGACTATTGGCTTGACTGGGATCAAGTATTTATGTCAATTTTTCACTGACAGAAGAGTGTTCTAGAGGTAGATCTTAGTTTTGGTGTACAACTGTTGTGCATCTAAAAGCTGTTGATAAAAATCTAGTTTTAGCCAAGATATGCCTAGCAAAGCCAATGGAATTTCTCTGAATGCACATTCATGAAAATGACACCAAAACTTAGTCCTTAGTTGCTTCTTTCTTCTCTTTCATCTGCTTCAGAAGATTCTATAGCGAGGCCAAATAATGCCTTATAGCCAAGAAAACCACAAAATCCCGAAGGTTCCTGGAACACTGAGTTCATTAACATTTTTATGGGAGCCATGCAGCATATGGATAACAGCATGGGGCTTCCAGTTACAGCTTCAGGCAAGACTCGTTATGCTGGGTTAACGCTTTCTTGCTAACAAGTATACACATACCATGGAAGACATTTTTCTGCCCTGGAACATCAGAGCTTGCTTATGACTGTAATTACTGGGAAACAATGTTCGCTACCTGGCTATTGTCTTCTTTCATATTTACAGTTTGAGAATATTTCACACTACCTAGTGTTGCTGTAGGACATGGTGCCTAGAGAATGCTCCTTTCCTCTGGTATTCTGCTGTCTTTTTTAATAAAGAAAGAAAGAAGCAAAAAACTCATAGGGCAAGATCAGCCTTCCAACAAATCAGTGAAGGCACCATGCAGGCTTCAGTGTGAAGAAACCAGAACAACATTTTTATTGCAAAGGCATAATGTCTGAGATGCTAGCAACTTTGTGACTTTTCCATGCTGCTTAGCAGATGTTTTACGCAAACCTAAAACAGCATCTCAGGATGTATCTACATTCAAGACAATAAATTAATTCATTTTGTGTAGTATGCTTTTGTGAGTAGTATCTGAGTCAGTCCGTTTGCTTTTCAATTTATTTATTGAGATTAGCTCAGAATTATATCTTCTGTACTGCTGAGTATATTTGTCTTAAATGGTGAATTCATTTTCTACTTTTACATGTTAGTAGAAACCTTGCTTATTCACTGCCCTACATTTGGTGAATAAAAGGTGGATAAAAGAATATGGGAAGTAGTTTTGGGAAAGGTGTCTTAATTCCCTGCCCAACTGGTTGCATCTGTGAGATGCTAACAACCTACATGCCAGGGTGTGCAATAGACTGCAAGAATGTAGAAGACATCCTGTTTTACACTCATCTCAGGGCTAGGCAATATTTAATTAATTCAATACCATTGCTTTCCTCTTAGAGTCTGAGAAACAACAAGTTGTTTTCTAAAAAAAAGGAAAAAGCTGTACATATAGAACACATTTGTTTGTTAACATTTCAAGGTGACTTTTCTATGCAAGACGTAAAACAATATGTTCATTATTCTACCTCCTTGACTGTTGGAATGGGTATTTTTAAAGTAGAGACAGCAGACAATATATAGAAATACAAGACTGGATCTTTTGCAAAACACAAAGCTGAATAATATCTGCCCATGGCTGAAAGGTATTTCTGCTCCTTTGCATTAACAGTGGCACAAAGAGGAATTATTCCCATATTATTTAACTTTGGGGCTATCAATGGAAATTTTTCATGAATGTGAGAAAGATTAAGGAACTCAGTACTGTCTCTTTTGCATATATCACAACAGGTTTTGATAATACACAACCAAATGAATAAAATAAATAGTTTTGTTCAAATCTCTATTACAGTTTTAAAACAAGGGGCTAAGCCAGAAAACAAAACAAAACAAAACAAAACAACAACAACAACAAAAACACAACCAACCAAACAAAAACTTGTTTAAGTGAATGAAAAAGTGTGATTGGTTAATTAGCTGTTATAAATGGATCACCAAAGGTATTTACACTCAGGAAGTCAGGCCAAGATTTCATATCTTTCTTGTTTGTTTCATATTAGACACTAATGACAGACACTAATTAGACACTACAGACACACATATTAGACACTGATAACAACAGACTTTGTTATTATTTATGTGACATTATTCCCTGCAGAACACTTCTTCCATACTTACTTGCTTTGGTAATCCACCACAACAATTCAACCAGTGGAGTAAAACTTATAATTTCCTTAAGCCTTCACCGCTCATACCCTCAGTTGAAGACTCACAGATCCCTGATAACTGTTGTTTCTCATAGCTTTTTATTTTTGGCAATGATAATAAACATTAATAATGTAATTTTACATCATGGGAAAGCCTAGCAGTTTTCAAGATCTTTTGCCTCTGAGAAAAGGGTAGAGCAACAAATGCAATCAAACAATTACTTTACAATTACTTCAATGTGATCAAGAATTTTAGAAATTAGATTATATTTTATGGATTAGACCATGAATATGAAAACCATGTCCAGTGTCAGTCTTAAATAGAACAATTTTGTTTGAGCTTGGGCAGATTGCTTGGTCTTTATATACTTCACTTCCTAGTAGCTAAAGCAAGGATAATAATGCAAGGAAAATATGTTCCCCTATTCCCCTTTAGCATCGTTGACTGCATAGTTGAGGTTATAATAACTATGCTTGAATTTTAAGTAGAGGATCACGGTGACCATAGTTTTAAAAACACATACTGGGAAAAGTTCACACACCCTAGAAAAGAAACAGATTTCAATATTTTTGCCCCTCAAGTGTTGCATTCCTGCTCTTGGACATCTGAGTGGGTTTTCTAAGTGGGTTCCACAAGGTTAGCCACAGAATGACAATACTGATAATTCATTGGGGAAACTAAGATGATCTACAAATATAACCCAAGTTTTAACACTAAGATATGTATTGTTTATAGATTGATTTGCAGAAAAGTTGAAGCATTTTGTGAATTTGCTTCCCTTTTAAACATTTAATGAAAATAAAATGGTAAAAGAAAATGAATGCACAGTGGTAAAGAAAATAACGAAAAAAGTACCAGTGGAAAAATAGCCTTGGGTTTTGCCTGCAGTATTTTTAGTGTTAACTATTGAGAGTTAAGAATCTGGCGCAAGAACATGTGTGCTCTTAACATACACTTTTTTAAAGAAAATTTTCCAATCAAATAGTGTAGTGCTGTGTGGTGGTTTTACTCGAGTTGGCAGCCGAGTTCCACCACTGCTGCTCTCTCACTCCCCCTCCTCAAAGGGAACGAGGGAGAAAATACCTGTTCCTGCGTGGTCTCCTCTCCATGCGCTACAGGTCTGGCCTGGAATC
>NC_089876.1:61035000-61130000 GCF_040182565.1 Anser cygnoides | reverse complement strand
ATATGGAGAACACATGCATATGTATACATGTGGAAAAAAAATAGGTGATAGCAAAAGAAAATACATTCACCTTTGCTATGTCAGAGTTGGATGTCCTATGAACTACAAAAGGGAAAAAGAAAAATCTTGTAAAAGCTGTACCATTTTGCAAAGTTGCCTTTGGTCTGTATGTTGTAACATGATTTTACAAAACAGTAGCATCTAAGTGGGTTAGAAAGATGGTTCTTTTTATTTACTCCCAGTTTGTACCACATAGTTTACACCAGAGTATATAGCCTGGTCACAAAAGAGAAAGTGGATGATGCCAAAACTTTCTGTTCCAATGTTTAACAGATGCTTTCAAGGAAACATTACTGAGGAGGATGCTCGGATAATGTTGACAAAAAAGTCAGTGTCTATCTTTCCAGAGTAAGAAACTGCAGTTATTGGAGAGTACAAGATCTCATTGAACATGGAGCTGCTGGATGTACTTACTCCACCAGTATCATAATATGGCAGTTCCTTTAACTTGAACTACAGGGCTACTTCTCACCCAGGCATGATTTTGTTTTATACAAAGTTCAGAAATATACTTAGCTCCCTTTGAACTCCCGTCTTTGAAATCTTATGTACGAACCTCTTTCTGATTAGGAAGGGATAAGAGAGGATGTTTAACCTATCAAGAACAATTTCCATCCACATTAATAAATTAAGGAAGACTTCTTTATCCTCTTTATTCTTTTTCTGTTGGTGTATGCAAGACTTTTTCATTTTCTCCTGTACTGCTCTGATTTCCTCACTCTTTACACTACTGCCAGTCAATAGACAGCACTGTAAATAATGTTAAACTGGATGACACATGATAATATTAATAATGAAATAAGACTGTGGACTGCTAAAATGCAGAAGCCACACACAAGTCTAGTGAAGGGTCAGCAGGAGAGAGAACATTTCAAAATAAGGTCAAGGCCCCAGCAATAAATCTAGTGGGAACATTTAATAGTAACATAGGAATAGAAAACAAAGGAGAAATACAAAATTTGCAGTGTATGAATCTACAGATAAGACATTGTGGCTTAACTAAATCTGAAGAGAATCTTCTCCTTAGAAAATAAAATAATAATAATAAATATTCCTTGTGTTTAAAAGAAACCACTATGGACAGTTGCACTGATTCAGAGTAATAATCACTACTGAATGAAAACTTAAATTATAAAAAGATCCAGCCATTGCCTTACTGACATTCAGCTATCATTTCTTCTCTCTGTTACAGTGTCAAATCCATACTGAGGATAAAAAAGCATCTAATAAATGGGTCTAATAGCTACTGTGAAGGTAGCTAAACTTGAAAATTTACATGTTCAGCCACTTTCACTATATCATAGCTTTTCAATATGGTAGGTGGACACACTTTTCTTGTAAGAAATATACTTCAAAGGAAATAAACATAAAGATTATGGTTCTGCTAAAAACATCATTGATGAGAGACTTCCTAAGAAGAGAAAAGTTCCAAGTATTTTCAAAGTTTGACAATAACTTAATACAATTAAAATTTTGTTGTTCATAAAAGGCAGAAAGCAATCAATGATTTAAAAGGGAATAAAAAATTGATTACACTATACAATGACTATATGTTATTATTGATAAAATATATTCCCTAGATAGCATCTGTATATTGCATATTTTATTAACAAAGCACTTCAGTGATATCAAGAAATATATTACATTTTTCTGCAATAAATATATTTTATTAGTATGTTATTGATGCAGAAATAGAAAGAAGAAAGTCAACATTTTCAGATCCAGCATCTTGTCCAGTATGTCTTAATACAGCTAACTGAACTTATACTGCAGATTTACTGAATATCCACAAATAAATATTTGTTTAATGGCTACGTATGCTCACCACTGCAGGACATTAAAGGTATCTCAGGTTCATGTCCTAATTCAGACCATTTTTATGGTTACTTCATTCTAGGTGATTTAAATCAGGTGATAAGTGTCATCCAAATCAGAACACCGGTCTTATATAATGTGTACCAGATTCAGGTAGAAATCCGTATTATATCAGAAAGAAATACATTGTCATTACATGTTCATGAAAAAATCTGAATTACTCCAAAATTTACAGTTTTCTTAAAAAGTTTGCTAAAAATAATTGTATTGTTTGTAGCCAGTCAGACCTTTATCAACCTCATGATATATGAACTGGCTAAATGCTTGGTGTTAAAGATGAGCAGGAAGTAACAAACAATTTAAAATGAAGCAAAAGGAGATGTTAATACATGAACTTGTTAGAGCTAATTCAGAAAGTATAAGCACTGTGAGCGTGGTCAAACACTGGAACAGATAGGTGGTTTATGCCCCGTGCCTGTCACTGTTCAAGAAGCTTTTTGATAATACCTTCAATAATACACTTTAACTTTTGTTTAGCCCTGAAGTGGTCAGGCAGTTGGACTTGATGATCCTTGCAGGTCTCTTCCAACTGAACTATTCTACACTGTTCATGTCCCTTTTTAAAAAATATTTGTAGGTTTTTGACATCTACATTTTCATGTTTATCATGTATAGATAAAAAGTAGTACAGCTCCTGTTTTTAGGAAAAATATGTTGGTCTTAGCTCTTGGCTCAGAAAAGTCATTTGTGGCCACACCCTGCTAGGAGGATAATTTTGATCAGACTTCCATGACTGTAGATTGTGATGAGACTGAAGGGAAGACAGTGCCATTAGACTCATAGTGGATAATCTGGCAAATGTAAGCTTTCTGCTAACAAATCCATAATGCCATGATGATACTTCTTCCTTTTTAAATACTGATGGCTGTAGTAATGTTTGAGATTGGCATGAGAGCATTACTCAATATGCAGTGTTGCATGAGGTCTGAAAGCTGTTATTTTCCATAAAGCTTGATGTTTTTGCACTTTGGATAAGTGCAATATAGGTTTGCAAACATGGGTTTGTAGTTTACTGGGTTATATAGGCAATTTTTTCCCTTACATCTACTTCAGAGGTCATATATAAATCAGATACTTGATTGTGAAGGGTAAAGATTTTCGTTAATAGGTGGATAAAAGGGACTTTGCTTCACAGGCTTAATAACACCTGTGAACTGTTCTGGCAGCGCTGCCTGTTAATATTTGATCAGCTGTGTTCTGGAGTGATTAGAGTTGAACTAATTTAAAGTTAAAAATCCAGTTTACATTCAGATGTTTGTTGCTATTCTTTATCCAAATATGACCACTCCTCAACATAACTGATCATGTAGTTGCTCCCTGATCTAGTTCCATGAGAAAGATAACATTTTAAACCCAAAACAGAATATCCACACTATTAAAATACTCAAACTAACCTGGTGAATCAGTTTGACTGGAAGAGGGAGTGACTTAATATATGATTTGTTTGACAAAACAATAGATTCTTCTTTTATTTTAGGAGGAGAACAAGGATAAGAGCCTAGGAAAATAGTCTCCTAATCCAGTTCAACTGCAATTGCAACAGCTTCTCCAACTACACTTCTTATTCATGCTCACACACCTGTTACATATGCTTAATTTGCCCTTGAAGAGGTATGATGGTTTAGAGCTGTCTTCTTTTCCTAAGATTCTTACTAATGCCTAAAAAGGTCTTTTTTTTTTTTTTTTAATTGCAAACCACATGTTTATTTATTTATCTCAGTAGGTGAGCTGCCTTGCATAAGCACTACAAGTATGTACTTTCTAAAAGAGGTATTTAAAAAAAAAAAAGTAGATTGTCTTTGATAGCCTAAATTAAGGTATTGTAAGGACAAATCACAGCAAAAATAGATCAGCCAAAAAGAAAATTCATTTTCATCAGTTTTTTTTAATGGTGAGATATAGGCTTCTAAAATTATATCTGGTAATCTCAACAAATGAGTTCATTGCAAAAGTACTGGATGCTATTATCAAGGTAGTGGGACAAGAAACTTGTCTGGGATCACTAAATGAATGGTGTTCATGTGAAACTAGAAACCTGTAGCTCTGCAGAATGAAAGCTTATATGCGTGGGAAATGAGTAACAGAAATATATACAACTGGAATGGACAGTGAAGCACAAAAAGATTTGCGGAAGACTGAATGACCTTACAGTATCATGACCGCCAAAAAACTCTTAAGTGTTCAGAATGAACTTTTTATCTGCCTTTCCCCATATTTTAATAAACCTGCCTTCAAAGAGTTAATAACACTGCAATATATTTTCTGATATTTGTAATTTAAATAGTAATGGATGACAAAAAAATACAAACTGTGTTCCACTACAAAATACTGAAATGTTTTCAAAGAAATGCTTGGTAATTTTTTTTTCCTGTTGTTCAAACCTACATAATACCTGTCAAAACTTGAAGTGAATTTGCAAGCAACATATATTTTTCTCTGATGGAATATTTAAAATGAAAAGAAATTGCTTTTTGTTCTCAATATAATATGGCAAATCCTTCTGTAGTGCTAGTGAATGAGCTAGATGCATTTAATACAATGAAATGCTAAGTCATATATTAATTACCAGCAAAATAATTCACTGTCAGTAATAATAAGACATGATCTTGTGTATCCAGAGTCACAAACTGTGTGGTTGGCTCTTTCTAATCTGAAGCTCTGGAAAGTCTTAGCTTTAGCTGGCCTTGGCTAGGTTGGGATCTCAGGAGTCCACCAAAATAATATTTAGAGCATGAAAGAAAATAAACCTTTGCAATGCTGGGCAAATTTAATCGGAGCTAAGATATTTTTAATGGTTCAGATAAGAATCAAGAAAACTATGACTGACAGAAAATGTCACAGGAGTTTGAACTTAAACAATACTTAAGTAATTATATTACTTTAGTAATTATAATAATGATTCAGAATGAACAACTCTGATGTGCTATAAATAATCTTTTCTTGTCTCCCTGACATTTAAGAGGCCATCAAAAAATAGTTCTTATGTATATTGTTGACTCTGCTGACTACTTTTTTTTGATAGCAGCATTCAATACAATCCTATTCTTACAGTCACTATATAACAAAGCTCAGTCTACAAAAACACAAGAGTAATTACAAAATTTACCACTTATGTACATGTAGAAAAGGTTTAAGAATTATTTTTCTTTTGTGATAGCTTTCAGTTTTCAGAATGTATTTTTCTTTCTTCCTTTCTTCCCTCTCTCTCCCTTGCCCCTTCCCTCTTCCTCTCTCTGACCCAGAAATCTGTATGTGACTTTGTTAACCTTCCCCTCACAATCTTTGCCTGTGTTTATGCTTTTCTGTCAAATCTTTTGGCTTTGCTGAAACAGTGAAATGTCAGAGAATAGTCCCAGTCCAGTTCAGATTGGGAACTCCTGAACTCGAAATCTAAACCTATATATTTTATAAAAAGATCTACATTAATTATACCGAACTGTGAAATATGCCTCAAAATATGCATGATTGCAGTACATAGCAGGATGTGCAGAGTTTACAAAAGTGGACAAATAGCCAGTCTCTGAGTAACTGAAAAATCTGTTTACATTTGTTTTCTACTTTTTATTTTTCCTTATTAAATAGTCCTGCATAGTTTTTCAGAAAACTAATGATTGTGATGCCAAGGACAGTCAGTTGTAAGAATGATAAAACCTACTATTAAATTGGGTGCATAGTTCCATTAAAGTGTTAATGACTCTTACATCATGTTGGTGAGTGAAACAGAAACACTTGAAAGTGTCAAGTAGTGAGTCAAATGGAATCATAAAGTTATATAATATCAGACTAAAAATAAACTTTGTCAACATAAGAGATGTTTTATTGCTCATAATTTTCTATTGGCACTGACTCTGTTCAGATACATATGCAAGGATGACACTAAATAATGTAGTTTCTTTTTAGAAAGCATTGCTTTCCACTTTAACGTTAAGGCCTTTATATTATACTAATAAAAAGTCATAATATAATGGAGTACACTTAAATACTCATGACTAATTATATCACTTTATTTGTGTAATGAGCAATATACATATGTGCTGCTATCTCTGTAGTAATGCAATTATATAAAAATTATGTCAGAAGGGTTATTAAATTGTCTGTATGAAATGTTGTACTAAAAATATTCTTTGTGTTCTATGAAGTGAGATTCAAACTAAGAAATTATTAAAGATTTTAACAGAAAACATTTCTTGCTCACATAACATGAGTTTAGAGATCTGTAAGGGCAACAGTTTAAATAAGACAGGAAATACTGCTCAAGCTCCTAAATCCATTGTCCAAATGTTCAACACTGTTCAGATATGGGCTTCTGTCTGGGTCTAAAAGCTTTGTGAACTTCACACTGTTACTTCATTTATCTTTTCAGGAGGTAAATTCATATAGATGAACAAATTGAAAATGGGAGATTTTGGCTGGAATTATTTTAACAAATAAACCTGAAAATTATTCTATAGAAGAAATGACAGAATTATTCTTTTATAACAGAGGATAAAGTAGAAGTCAAAGGCTGAATTTTGCTTCCTTGTTTCCAGATCCAATAAAGACTTTATATTTTAGAAATTCTTTGGCTGGTTCTTTACTCATTGATATTGGATTTATGGTGCCAGTTTAACAATTTCTCTACATTTCCAGACTAACAGTAGAGCACTAGATGTTTGTTATGACTAAGTCCAGATTTAGAATTTTAAGTCATACCTAGCATTACTTTTTTTTTCTTTTTTTTTCTTATTGTTGCACACATACAGTTCATTAGCAAGCTTAAGAACTTTGTGTGATTTGATTATTATTTTATAACTTTTACATCCTTCAATATTAAATAACATATAATAAAATTAGTTGTTCAAAAGTAGTTTTGTGTAGAAACCATAGTCACAATAATGCAGCCCTTTTTGGTAGGATGATTATTTGTAAAAGCAATGTTGACAGTACTGGGATTGTAAGTTTATAAGAGTTAGACAATTTCATAGGGGATGGCCTGAAAGAAATTCTGAATCATCAGATGTGGAAATGCTGTAATAATTGTTATGAAATTGTATAATTGCACAAAACATAGGTAATTTCACTCCCACGCTCCTTTTAGTTCTGTCAGAGTGAACTTTTTAGCACTCTGGAGTACAAATACCCATAAGGAGTTAATACAAAGGTCAATGGGGAGCAAATCTTTGCAAACATTTTCTAAAGATTAGCAGGACTTAGGACATGTTTTCTGTATGCACTATATCATCTTCATAGACAGTCTGACTTCAGTAAATGAATTGGTAGTACATACAAGCATAAATATTATTAATCAAACTGACAGAGGAACTTTCTGTAAATTTAGTTTCCTTTCCAATTTAATTTTAAAAGGTGTACAAAGGATATGTGCTATGTATTTGTTTTCTGTGTTTTTGTTTATTTGTGTTTGTTTTGCTTTGAAATCATAGCAGCCTTCTAATATTCAGTCAGGAAATGATTTGTAGCAAAGGACTAATAACAAAAAATCACATTTTACGGCAGCTTAGCAACAGCCTCATTTCCCCCTTCTGAACCCCCAATGAAAACAGGAGCATAAAATGCTTCAGGCATTGGAGTCTTAGAGTGTAGGGAATGACTGCATAAAATCAGACCTGCTAGAGCTTCACAGTAGCAAAAGCATAGTCTCACTTCAGACAGAAGCATTCGCTGACACATGTTGGGTCCCTGGGGCTACCCTCTTTGTGTTGAGTGCCTTCCTGTTTCCTCATCAACATTCTGTTGTCTCTCAGGTCCAGTGAGGAGACAATACCTTATACTCCTCTCCTGAAAACTCTAAAGCTTGATGCTTCAGATTCATGTCTCTAACTTGATCTCAGATACATTCTCTTTAAAGCATATGCAAAGCCTGAGTAAAGATACACCCTTGTACAGAGATGTTGATAGTAATCAGATCTGGGGCATCTTACTGAAGCTCTTCTTCAGTTCCTATAATGTAAAATAGAGCAGGGGATACCTTGCAAATATTTCTAGTCCTAGTGTTGATAATGTCTTTGAACTGACCCTTCCCAAAGATGTCAGACTGTGAAGAACTCAGTCCAAAAGCATTTCATCATTATGGAATTCCATTACTTATTTCTCACCCAGACATCTGTGTCGAGGGACTGATGAGGCTTTCATAGTTCTGATTCTGACGGGCAAATTACACCCACAGCAATTTATTACTACTTACCAAATTCCAATCTCTATTTCCTCCTCTGTTAAAATGATTTTTGTGAAAATGATTTTTTCTTCCCTACTTTCATTTCTTTTCAGTGGTTTATTAGTGTATAGCTTCAGATGGCTTATCTCCCCTGTATTCTCTTTGACATCTTCTTAATATATCTTTAAGCTAGTTTAATGTGCTGCCTGCTTGCTATTCTCAATATTCTTATTATCGATGATAGGTGTAATAGAAACAGTGCTACTTTTGAAAAATGGCTGGACATTTTGTTACTGTCGTTTCACTGAGAAATAGGAGTTTTTATAATGCATATGAAAATACCAGCAGAAATAAGAGATCAAAAGGAATACAAAAATCAAAGCACTTTTTCTTCTCTTCAGATACCATATTCAATCCTCTGTGTACTTTAGGCAATGATTTATTGTTATTTTTTTAGATTAGAAAAGTTTCTGTTTTCATAAGAGGAAAGATTTACTTATCCTAAAAAAAAATAAATAAAAATGAGTAATAGCATATGGTACTAATTTTTCTTGAAGTTTATATGTTAATTTATTTCTTCGTAGAATTCCTTTCCATAGCTGTCCCTACTACTGGGTACCTTGATTAACTACTTGTAGTCTTAATGGGAGAGTAAAAATGGTAAAAAAAATCTCATCTGGTAATGGCAGGAATTGTATTTTCATTATAGAGTATAGCAACAAAAATGCTGGTTTGCTATATCATTTTCCATTTCATTATTGATTTCATTTTTATCTGTAATTGTCAGATTAGGTTCAGATCCTGGGAAAATCTCCTACAAGGACAGGAAATCTTCTACTTCATAAAGAAAATTGAAATAATACATTAATGTATTTGTGTGTAGCCTACATGAGCTCAGACACCTCAATTCTGTCTTATAATTAACCCTAACTGTTTTTGCATTTTTTTTTTTAAAACGGTTCTTGGTTATCTTTTCTCAGAATACTAAAGAGAATAACTGAAATTAATTGAATATATAAAAAACCTGAAATACTAGAATAACTGAAACAGCAAAAAATGCTCATTAATACCCATATGAAGGACTAACGATGCAGTGACCACTGTAGGCAAGCTGAACTAGAACCAAAACTAGTAGAACCAGAACATTTCTTTTCATTTGGACTTACAATCAAAGAAGAAATGGAAAAAAAATTATGAATGAGGAAATGGACAGGAAAACAAAAAACAACAACATTAACACACACACACAAAATATATGATATGATATGATAATAATATGATAAAATATGATATCTGCTTGCCTAATAATAATTATTTGTAAATCTTATGAAGACGTTTACCACTAGCTATTCCTAACTCTAGGGAACAGGTTAATTCAGCAAAATGTATGCAAATAATATTAGTGAACTTGGATTGATTCTTTGCTTCATATTATCATTATGAAATTGAGACAGTGACCAATTTTCACTGAATTTTGAATAGCTAGGTTTGTGGTTCACGTGTAAAGAACACACTGAAATGACAAGACAAAGAATTCAAGCAAACACTCAAAAAGCAGAACAAGATCTCTGTCCCTTCAGACTGAACATCTCAGTAATTACTGGATAAACGTTAGGGACAGAACCTTAGCAGTGGTGGATCAGTGAAACTTCACTGAGTTCAACAGAACTGCAAACTGCCTTAGTTTACAAAAGATGATTATTATAATATAATTTTAGAAGGTGTCAATTGCATGCTGCACTCTACCAAAGAGCAGGTGCAAAATACGTTGTAGAATTTGTGAGAAATGAGACAGACTGACAGGAGGAAAAGATTTTGTGTAGTTTGTGTGAAAACTATGGTGATTGATTTAAAGTATACTTAAAAAAATTCTGCACAGAACTTGAAAAGAACAATGAGTTTTGAATTGTCATTTGTCTGAGGGGCAAATCATTATGCCTTAGAAACGAATCTTCTTTTTATTTAAATGTTTGATTGTTCTCCTTGTATAGAGCTCAATCAGGTACTTTCATGCATGTGCTCAATACTACATTGCACTCTTCAGATTCTGTGACAGATATAGAAAAGTTATGTAGTAACATGAATTTAACGATTTTGGAACCTCAGCATGTGAGCTGGCAGTGTCCCACAATATTTTGCTTGAATTTTCAGTCATTTCAGGCTTAGATCCACAATATAACTCTTCTATTGCCTTTTTGTTGCCAACCTCTAATGTAAACAGAACAAAGATGTCGTGTCAAACACAGCCTCATATGCAAACAAAATTGCCATTACATACTATATGTGCATAATTAAGGAGGAATGTTGTCTGATTAAATAGGATAACATTTTCTGTGATATCAAACAATAACAGCAAATAATGGATATTTTATAATGTTTTCCATAGTTCTTTAAAATTCCAATATTGTGGTTTTAAACTCATCCTCTTCTACCTGTCTGTTTTGTTTTTTACAGTAATATTAGATTAAATTAAGGATCCTTTATAGAAGACCCCATATACAGAATCATTGCTGGAAAAAGAAATAGAAATGTCTGAATGTCTACATTTTTTGGAAGTTGAAGTGAACTCATTGACAACTACAAAGATGTGCTAAGGTTATCTGGAGTTGTCAAAATTGATTTTTTTATTCTTTTTGTCAGGTAAAGATATATTTAGGAAAAGATATACATTAAGTGTAACACAGTAGTTTTCAGAGAATATTTTAAAAGATTTTTTCAATACTCTCACTAGACGTCTGGTCTTCTGATTTAGGTTTCTTTTGCACCACAGTATTAGAATCTCCACTGTAGTTAGAATCTTAATTTTAGGACATGAAAGAAAATTCAATACCCTTTTCATGTAGCCTTGAGTTATACAGCATGTTGAAGTTGTTTGTTGTGCAGTTAGGTACTTAGCCACGAACAATAAGAATTATATTTTGTATAATACTATTATTTAGTACTTATGAGGTTTTTAAAGTTGCATTGACAAAAGTTTATTGATTCTGTGTCATATACCTTATAGAAAACAATATTCCATTATAACAATATTGTTTCACTTCTAGGTTTGTCAAAATTTGTCACATTTAAGAAAGCTATCTCTGAGGATACAATTTTTAGCTGTATAGCAATGGAACCTCCTCCATTAAATATTTCACATTGTTTTTTCCTTTTTTGTTTTGTTGTTGTTATGTTCTTTCTTCTTGCAAAAGCTGCTATGCCTTTGCCAACAATCTGCCATGCCTCACTCCTTGTGTGTAGGAGGTTTCCCTTTGAAACTGCATTGGTGGCTTAAAATGATGTACAAGAGCATAAAATAGATGTAGAAGAGAAGGAAAAATATATATTTTCTTACAGTAAAGGAGAACCATCCACTGTGGAAGTGATTTGGGAAAACAAACAACAACAACAAAAACACAAACATACACACTTTCAAAACATCTACAAGTTTTTAAAGGTCTACTTCACTGAGAATATAATTTTGTGTGCCAGATTTTCAATACATGAAAAATTGAAACATTTCAGTCTTTACCACAACAAATTCCTCTTTTTGGGGAAAAAAAAAAAATGTCAGCGGTTATTTAGAGGTATTATAGTCCTTGCCTGTTTTATTTATTTTATTTTATTTTTTTCAGGACAGAATGTCCTGATGAATGAGCTTCTAAAAATTAAATATGGGCAGAATTATCTAATTAAATAAATAGGAACCCTGAGTGAAAATACTCAACTTGCACCTCTTCATTTCACACAGAGGCAATCCCACTGTAAGTGTCCCACCTTATTCCAGGTGTGATAATACATACCCGGTAAGTATACTTATGTAAATATATGTACATTATTAGAATACTTCTTGAAAAGCATATGTTTTTAAGTGTCTCATAAACAGTGTTTCTTAATAAAAATTATCACAGCTTTTAATATCTCTTTAGTAGTCCATCCATGGAAGGAAATATTTTATCCCAAGGTTAAACAGAGGAATGGCTCCAGATGAAATAGGAAACTTTGTCTGTGACAGTTTCAAAGTGAAGGATGGGGTGGTAGGGAGCAAAGGTGTTTTGGCAGTATGTGGTTTATCTAAGAACAGAACAAGTCCTTTGAATCTCAAACTTTATTTAAAAGTGAGTGATTACAATCAGTCAGGGAAACTGTAGAACAATATTGCATTGATCAGCCTTAAAGTCAATGAGGAACATACACTAAAAATATGTTTCACACCTATGTGATGTGTTAAAAAATTGATCTTGTTATATATTCTCTATTAAAAGTTTCACAGTTTTATTCCATACATACTGAAATATTTCAGACACTTCACAACTTCTTGTAGCACTGAAAGCTTCCTGTAATTGGGATTTTGCTTCGCTACAGAAATGTGGTCAACTTAAGAATATATTTAGGGTGAACAGCAATAATGAAAAAAGAAACTAATCTCAGTGATGATTTTACTTCTGTTCATATTTAAATATTAGTAAATCTCCCTCTGGCTACTTAAATACTAATTATTTTGAAAAAAATAGTCCTACTATTCATGGGTATTTACATCTTTGCATGTTGGTATGGTCCTGATACAATAATTCATTTAGTGGTTATGAGCACGAAGAACATGCATTCACCCATCAGAGACATGGAAGAAGTACCATTTAGATCATTGGTTTGATTCCCTTGTGAGTAGAGCAAGATGAACTAGGAAGGCACCCGTAAATGAAATATGGAGAGTTTTCAGGCACATAAGATTTACCACATCTCATTAATAATTGAGTTTCCAGAGTGTTCCTGCTAGAGGGCTCAGTAAACATTCCACTTAGTTGAAGCTAGAATGTGTTTGTTGATCCAAATTTGGCATTTTGACCAAAGTAAGAAAAATAGTGTTTTATTTACTTATTTATCTTTTGTAATGCCTTTGGATATTTTGAAGTAGTTGTTTTTTTGTGGATTTGCTTTTTCATGGAAGTGTCTAAACTGATCATCTGTCTTTCAGACAAACAGGGATCTAAAGGAGTGAGGAAAAGTTGTCTTAAGACAAACATTGTTTACAGACTGTTCCCCTTTCAAGTTGTGTTTTGTTTCTTAGGGTTATAAATATATTCTGAAAAACCATAAACAGCCATTAACCAGGAGTTATATTTCAATAATAATAATAACAACCTAGAATACATTTTGATTTGTTTTTACTATGTTTCAAGTATTTTTTATGAATGTACATACTGTCAGTACATATGCCTCCATATACGCATTTGCTGTTTTTTCCTGGGCTTTTTGCTGCCACTCTACTTGTTAAAATTCATATCCAAAAATTGGTTTTGGCTGAGCATTCAGCAAGCACCGGAGCGTCAAGGGTCCAAAAGTGAAGGTTTAGATATATTTTACATACATCAGATTTACAGTGCATGCATAAAGCACCCATGCAGCATATGCTCTCTTAGACTTCATGGGTCATGGATGAATAAGTGAACTGGTTGTTTGTTTGGGATCCCCTGAAATTCTGGGAAATAAGACCGTTTCCTTCATAGACATAAGGAAGTAAAAGGAAGATATATTCTGGAAACTCTCCACAGGATGATACTGTTGGGTACTTGCAAGTAATAGAAACTTTGTTTCCTTGAAGTCACATTTCTGATTGTTTTGCACTGCATTATTTTTATAAGGCAGTTGAAAGGAGAAATGAAAAATTAGGTCACTCTAAGAGGGAACAAAAAAAAATACCATCACCATCAACAAAAAACACTTCATAATCCTTTAATTATTAGGTCAGCCTTGAGTGTAAACTTGTTAGTTTATTAGTTTTTAGTATATTTAGTATATTTAGTAGTTAATAATGGAGATGTTCAGATAATTTCAAGGATTTGGGGGAGTAATAATGAACAAAACTTCAAAAGGCAAAGGCTGAGGCCCACATTTCTGTAAAGTACAACTCCAGAATACAGCTTCATTTTTTCAATCTTCCTGAAAGAGATACATAATTGCTGTGATCTTAGCTGATCTGTCTATACAGGAGATAGTAGAGATATATAACAGCAAATTAGAAATATATTATCAATGGTAATGTATAAGTCTGGATGTCTACAGTCACTTAACCAATAATAATACCTTTAAAAAAATAAAAATAAATAAATGAAAAGAACCTTTATGAGAAATACCTGCTCAGAGTAAAGACAATTATCAGTCATTAATCTTCCACACACATTCATGCTTAATGTCAAAGTAAACAATAACAGAAAAGAAACAGAAGATACCTCTTAAGGAAGAATTCCTAATTGTAAAGAATTATTATTATTATTATTTTTAATTGCAAAAAGTTGTATGTTATCAGAGCAGATACTCAAAAGATTCTTTTTAATTAGATAAGGATAATTTTTAATTAGAAGTATTCTGATTTATAAATCGTAATAGCATATAATCATAGAATGACTTGTGTTGGAAGTGACCTTAAGTAGACCATGGAAGTAGACATTCTAGTTCTGACCCCCCTGCCATTGGCAGGAATGCCACCCACTAGACAAGGTTGTTCATGATCCCATCCAGCTTGGCCTTGAACACTTCCATGGATGGGGCATCCACAGCTTCCTGGGCAACCTGTTTCAGTGCCTCACCATGCTCTGAGTGAAGAATTTCCTCTTAACATCTAATCTAAATCCCCTCTCTTTTACTTTAATACTGTTCCCCCTTGTCTTATCACTACCTGTGTGTAAAAAGTCTCTCTCCACCTTTTTTTTTTTTTTTTTTGTAAGCCCTCTTTAATTACTGAAAGGCTGTAATGAGGTCTCACTGAAGGCTTCTTTTCTCCAGGCTGGACATCCCCAGCTCTCTCAGCCTTTCTTCAGAGGAGAAGTGCTCCAGCCTTTTGAAAAGTCTTCCAAAACACTTGTTTAAATATCTCAGAGAACAAGTTGCACCTATTTCATATTTTCTTTCCTTGGTATGTGATTTTTCATCTAGGTTTCCTAAGCTTGAGGTTAAGTACTCAAAACATTGAGACAACTGTTTACTAATGATCATTTTTTTCTTGAATAGTTTCCATAGTTTACATTTTTAATTATTAATAGTTTACATCCAACATAGTGAAGTAATAACAAGTGGTTAAAATAAAATAGAAAAAAAATCTGTAAGCATAGAGCTATCATATTAATTGTAGAATTAACGCAATCTGGTAATTGTAGTAATATTTTTACAAAAATAAAAAATCAATCAGATAAAAAAAAGTTGACAAAAATGTCTATAACGTCTGAAATTGGAAGAATATATTTAATATTTTTAAAGAATCAATCATCTTTTTAAAGTACTTTGAGGTAGCTTTAAATTACACCTATTAAAAACTCATAACACTGAAGTGTTGCCTTAGGAAATAGACTGACTAAAAGTGAAAAAAAAAAAAAAACAGGCAGTCAATTTAAAGATGTTCTGAGAATTTACAGATGTTCTGAGAATTTACAAGTAAAAGAATAAAAATCATTAAAGCCATGATGCAGGTATTAAATAAAGTGTAATGAGCTGGAGGCGTTATTAAGACCAACTTGTAAAAGTCACTAGAAGAATAAAAAAGAAAAAATCTTTTTGTTTTTCCTGTAATTATAGAAGGAAAAGGTTAGGCAAACAGATTTTGTTCCGATTCTCTCTTTTTTTTTTTTTCTGATTTCTTCTTCTACCGCTAATTGTTTAGTTTACATATTCCTGAAGACAAAGTGTTACTATTGTATCAAGGGAGAAACTGGGCATGCAACTTGATTTTAGATTATTTATATTGGTTGATTTGCACATGTCAAGACCATTTATTTTTGATAATTAATTTTTATGAAATTAATAATAATAATTAAATAATTAAATTATAATTAAATAATTAATAATTAAATAATTGAATAATGAACATTTTTCTGCTTGGCTATAATTTCTGATATTGATCATTTTAAATTGTTAAGATTATCCACGATAAATAAAACACAAATAGCTAACTCATGGAAGTTTTTGGTTCCCTATCTTTAAACTATTTTACAGTACAAATATATACATGTTTTGTCTCTTTCTGATATTCACATTTGACTTAGTAAGAAATAATTATTTGTCTCATTAAAAATAAAGCTATTACGGTTTCCTTTAGGGTAGATCTAATCTGAAAAGTGCAGCTTTAAAATCTCTTTACAAAGGTTAAGACCATAGAGGTTTTAATGCCACTTGCCACTGTTCACTGTTCACATGCTCTTTTAAAATCTGTGCACTAATCACTGTTAATAAAAGTTATAACAAACTTAAAAGAAGGAAAATAATGTCTTCCAATATTCAGAAAAGTTTACAAACACTCAAAGAGAGTGAAGAAACATATCCCTTCTAAAATTTGTCCTGTTATTTGTTAGCAAGATATATTTATTAACTTTAAGCTAGCCACCTGTGTCATGCAATTTGACCTATTTTGGCACTTGATCATGGTGATGCACTAACACATTCTGCTCTTGTCTCCTGGGATAATTCTGAATGAAGAAGAAAAAAGAAAAAGAAAGTATTATACTAATTATTTTTGATGCATCAAAAAAAAATAAAATGCACTTTATTGTAAAAGAATCCTGCCAGTTATAAGTAAAACAAAGAAACAATCCAGTACTGAACAGCCTTGTGAGCAATTTCTTCTCTGTGGTTTTCTTTTTCTCTTAACTGAATACCTGAGCTTGCACATAAGCTTGGACTACTGCACTTGTCTTTTACTGCTCATATTTTCCTTTTGCACAGCTAAGTAGACATAAA
The DNA here is from genome assembly GCF_040182565.1 of Anser cygnoides. Taxonomy (NCBI): domain Eukaryota; kingdom Metazoa; phylum Chordata; class Aves; order Anseriformes; family Anatidae; genus Anser; species Anser cygnoides. The sequence goes on along the minus strand of NC_089876.1, from coordinate 61,113,208 downwards.
GTGAGGGAGTGTAATGGGAAAGAACAACCTTAGAAACATCCTTACTTCTACCCACCCTGGATTGTAATAATTATTCTTAAACGTTCATGCACTGGCTATTTTCAAGTGACTGTGAAGAGAAGAAAATATGTTCAGCCAAGTGAGGCAGTGTATGTTATGCAGTCACTGTTTCAAATAAAGAATAGAATAACCTGATGTAACTGAAAGCATCACCATTTCATAATATTATCAAATTTTATGTTAGGTCTTTTACAGCAGTTTTTCTTTCTCTGACATCTGAGGAAGCATACCCAAGTTTACATTTGTTTGTAAGATTGTGATGAATTACCTATATAAAGTCAAACAAGGAAATTGGTAAGCTGGCTTTGGGTCAGTAAAGCCAACATTTGTTTTGATGTGGAGCATGTTCTTTTGGATATCTGTTAAGCATTTGTTATGTTAACTTGGATCAAAAAGTATTTCCTGTCATTTTATTTAATATGTCATTCTGAAATTATGAAATTCCTACAGAGAAATTAAGATTTTATCAAGTCCTTCAATTATTTTTGTAAGGTTGTTAAATATTGTCATGGCTTTCTCTGAGATATAGTTACTTTTCTTCACAGAGGCTTGTATGATGCTGTGTTTTGGATATTTGATGAAAATAATAGTGATAACATACCGTTGTTTTTGGTTGTTGCATAGCATTGCTATGCAGAGCCAAGGACTGTTTACATTCTCGTGCCACCCTGCCAGCAAGGAAGCTGGGGCTGCAAAAGGAGCTGGGAGGCGACGCAGCCAGGACAGCTGACCCAAACTGGCCAAAGGGATGTTCCATACCATGTGGTGTCATGCTCAACAGTAAAAGCAGGGGGAAAGAAGTAGGAAGAGGAGGACATCTGGAGTGATGGCATTTGTCTTCCCAACAAGCTGTTACATGTGATGAACCCTGCCATTCGTAAGTGGCTGAACACCTGCTGGCCAATGGGAAGATGTGAATGAATTCTTTGCTTTGTTTTGCTTGTGTGCACTGCTTTTGCTTTACTTAGAAATCTGTCCTTACCTCAAACAATGAATTCTTGTACTTTCTGATTCTCTCCCCCATCACACGTCACCTGCGGAGAGTGAGCAAGCCACTGTGTGGTGCTGAACTGTCTGCCAGGGCTAAACACAACAGGTATGTATACAGACAAATACGAAAAAATAAGAAATAATATTCTGTTGCATGAATTATTACATAATCTCTATTTGTAAATTATTTTTTCCCCCAAAATCTTTGTCCCTGTCAATATAGAGAGTAGAATATGGTCATAAGACTCTTTATAATGTGACTTAAAACTGAAATTCCCAACCGTCTTTGAAAGCAGAAAAATTTGTTTCCTTTGTCACTAATTACCATAGTACACAGAGGCTTCAGGAACAGAAATAATGTTTTCACAGCACTCTCAGATGTGGTAAAGTCTGTATCACCATTTAGATACTTGTTTATTTATTTATTTATTTATTTTAAATCCAAGCAGCATAACTGATCAGTGGTTTATCAGTTTACACATAGTAAGAATTTCTGCCACCGTAAGTAATTATATTTCTGTGGGCCAAAACCAGAAGGGGATGGACCAGGCATATTTGGTTTTAGATATATTTCCCAAAATAAAATAATGATAGTCTTAGTAACAAAATGTGGAAAGTTTATGCTGCATTTCAGGTTTCAAGGAGAAGGGCATCTAACAGTTTTTCTCCAAGGCTTGCTCTTTTATCTCAGTTGTTTTCCACTCTTCCATCTCTGTTTCAGCCCTCAGCCTAATCTCCTTTTCAGACAGTTTCCCTCTGATTTTCCATTCAATTTTTTCCTCTTGCCACTTCAAAATTCTCGCTGTGCATTGTTTTTTTTTTCCCTTCAAAGGATTCTTCACCATAGATGGACTTGTCAAATTTGACCTGAAACAAGTGAGTAATTGAGTTTTTCAATGAGATTATTATAAACAGTTTTATGGATTTGTGGTCTTTTCCTTTTTTTCCTCTTTCTAATGGAAAGAAAATACATCACATTATACCATCAGAAACAGTAGATCTCTTTGTGCTGAAATCAGTAATAGTGGCAACCAATCTAAGACAACTTCTATACAAAATATTAGATTTGTAAATTTATAATTAAACAAAAGAAAGTTTTGTAATTGAAAATTTCAAGCAACTGTAACTGTAGGTGGCACTACTGACAGGGTCTATGAAAAAAAAAAAAAAGTGCCAGAAAGATCCCAAAGGGCCTCACCCTACAAACATATTTATATAGAGTTTTACTTCTATAGAGAGTTCTCAAGAATAAGGATACACAGCTATATATATTTGGAGATTTTCACCTTAAATCTATGTTCAATACTTAGCAAAAGGAACTGTAGTATCATGTTGGATACTACTGTTTTATTTAAAAAGAAATGATGAAAGATATATAAAATTATAATACATCATAACATATATGAATTGAGTTAGAAAGCAACAGCTGATCAAAATTAGATGAACTCTTTTATATTTTTTTTTCTAAAAATTTTTGATCCTTTCCCCTCAATTTAAATAGTCAGTTTCAGACCAAACAAACCTAAAATGTTCAAAATTTATGGTCTTATACTCTTATAAGTTTTCTTCCTTTTATATATTTATTTATACAGCTCCAGACTGTGACAAATGTAAAGTGGATTCCACTAGTTTCCCTCAGGTTGCTTCGGAACATTAATTCTGTGTGTGTATTTATTATCATTTATTATTATTATTATTATTATTATTATTTATTATTATTATTATTATTATTATTATTATTATTATTATTATTATTATTATTATTTTGTTTGGTTTGTTTGCTATTTTAATATTATTATTATCATTTTCATCTAAACTATCTCTAATCTAATGCAATAAGGCACAGAATTTACATTAACAAATTTTGCATTGGATTCTATATTGTCATCAAATACCAATATTACTATTTTGTAGAGCTAAAACATGTGCTAGATAATTCAGCCCTCATCTGTGCTGGCATCTGCTTCTGCTTCACGTAGCTACATATTGACATGAAAGGAAGAAACATCTGGTATGTAAAAAGTAACTTGTTGGCTGATTTTTAACAAAGAGGTGAGCAGACTGTTAGCTTTTTCAAGCTTTGCTAGATGGAAAAAAAGATTAGGCCAACTCAGATCATACAACTCTAAGATCTGTTCCAGATCAGTAAAGCCTTTTTTATTCAGTTTAGTTCCATGTTAGAAATAATCATCACAATTTACATTATGAATTTCTAATTTCAGTGCTTATGCCATGTAATTATTCTGTATAATCAAACCTAACTGGTGGTTTGCTGAGCTATTGAATGAATATTCTGGCAATGAAGCCAATATTTAACTATTTGTTTGAGAAATGTGCAGAACCATAATTGTTGAAATACGATAAATTTGTAATTACAATGTGTACATGTCTTTAGCATTTACAAACAATGACAGCAAAAGAAATAACACATATCAAGCAGCAGAAGGGAGCTCGCAAAGTGATTGGCATGCTCTGACAAATTATTTTCCACCATTTTAACCTCAGTGCCAAGTTCTACTTCCAGTCTAATTATAAATAAGACATTAAGTTCAGAGGCAGTTTCCATCCTCACAGAACCTGCCCAGGCAGTAACTTGCAAAAAACATTTTATTATTATTTTATTTTATTTTATTTTATTTTATTTTATTTTATTTTATTTTATTTTAAAGTTGTAACAAATTCAGTGGACATAGTTATTTGCTAAAGAACTATCTGTTGACACCTTTAGAATCTGTATGTCAAAAAAAAAAAAAGAAACAAAACAAGAGAAACAACTAGAAACAAACTCTAAAAAACAAAACAAAATAAAACCTGTTTTCATTGATGTTATCATTTTTTAGATTAGCTCGGAAGGTCACACATTGTTTTGCAAGAACAGACATTTTCTAGAGAAAAATATTTTACAAATTTCCAGTTAGAAATTCATATGGTAATCATGTTGCTAATTAGCAATTAGACGTCTTCACTTCTTCTTCTTCTTCTTCTTCCTCTTTTCTTTTTTCTTTTCTTTTTTTTTCTTTTCTTTTTTTCTTTTCTTCTTTTCTTTTCTTCTTTTCTTTTCTTTTCTTTTCTTTTCTTTTCTTTTCTTTTCTTTTCTTTTCTTTTCTTTTCTTTTCTTTTCTTTTCTTTTCTTTTCTTTTCTTTTCTTTTCTTTTCTTTTCTTTTCTTTTCTTTTCTTTTCTTTTCTTTTCTTTTCTTTTCTTTTCTTTTCTTTTCTTTTCTTTTCTTTTCTTTTCTTTTCTTTTCTTTTCTTTTCTTTTCTTTTCTTTTCTTTTCTTTTCTTTATCTAAAAATGCAGTTCTAATATATTTTCTATGTGGTTTTCAATTAAGAAAGTTGATGGTATTCTTTCTTTCAATGAGAAAATATAATAATATATTAAATCATTACAATAACTTAGTATTTTGCTTTGGACAAATATCTAGAGTCTTCATAACGGTTGTTTCCAATAAATAGTTCCAAAAATCCTGCCACAAAAATTCTGTTGGATATCTTAAAGAATACAAGCTGCAGAAGATAGTGTGACCAGTTCTACTTTCTTTCAATATTTCAATACAGGAATATTACAGAGTGACTTTTATACTATAAATAGCCTGGTCTTTGCTAAGATACGGGGGTTGTCTGTGATTAGTTTCCTACAATGGCAGGAATATAGTGTGGGAGAATGAATCTGAGGGGTAACATGACTGTATTCTGCTGGGAATACCCAGCCTGTATATGGACTGAGCTGGAGGTATTCATACCAAGAAATCCTCAGCAAGTTTTGAACTGCTGAATACAGTTTCAGGTACTGTAATGCTTCACGATCCAGCTATTTCATACAAGTCTGTGGTAGTCTTCACATGGATCTTTCAGATACGTTTTATTAGCACCAGTACACAGTAAGTATGTAACAGTTATAGAACGTTAACATTCTGTGTTGTACCTTTTTTTTTTTTTTTTTTCCTATGGACAATATGAAATACAACACTGTATGTGAAAATTCTGCTTCTATCCAAGAGAAACATGAATCTTTTCTCTTTGACACTGTTTATATACTACATAACTGTACTATATTAACAGTCATGTCATAAAACAAGGTCTAAACAGCCAAATGCTGAAGTACCTTGCTGGGGTATTTGTGTTCATCAGTGCCTTCTCTCACACAGATATAGCAATGTTTCACAACAGCTGTTTTTAGGAAGCAGTGTGAGCTACTATTAAGCTGCCAATTACTTATGTAAATCATTGGAGTAAACATTAAATGATTGTCCTCTCTGTAAGCAGGCATGTTACTTTATCTAGCTAGTTTAAAAGCCCTTTATCTAATTTGTTTTATTAGTACTTAGGACAAATATCATTCTGGAAGATACCACATGGGCTGATTGAGGCAATAAGGTAGAACAGGCAAGGTCTGTAATGGCAACCCATTATTTAACTGTGATAGCAGAGATTTGTGAGAGTCTTAAATCGTACTGCAAAGAAGACCCAGGAATGAATTCACAGGAATATCTTGGTTGAAGATTGTCCATTTATATTAATATTACAATGTGAATTTGATGGTATCTGTACAATATAAAGAAAATTTGGAGAAAAACTATTCTGAGAGTAGAAGAGGTTTGTTTCTGTGACAGGCAAAGTATGATAAAAATTTAGTTAAACAAACATATCCCTTTCTGTTTGGCAACTATCAATGAGTTTAGAGTTTTATAAATACTCATTCATTTATTTATATCTGAGGGTGAATTTTTCCACAGACTCCTTTACTTAGTTATTTGTCTTACTAAATACCATTTACTGGATTCCCACCAAACTGTGTCCCCCATGGCAATCTTCTTGCACTTTCTAAACCACAGCCACAGCTCCTCTGCAGTGTACTGGGCTTGCTCCTCTGGTGTCAGGAAGAACTTGAGGTGTATTCATGCAGATATCTTTCTTATTAAAGACAATAATACCTGGCTTGTAGTTCTACTAAATGTTAGATCACTTTGTCTGGTTTGGGGCTTTGCAGTAATGAACACCTTAAGTTTTCCTGAATGTGTATTGCTGTTTTAAAATGGTTTAGTTTATTCCTGGGGCAGGGCAGGGGAGGGTGGGGTGGGGGCAGAAGTGAGGAAAATGCAGCATTGCCTTTGTTCTCTTTGATTTGGGACTGCCAAGCCAGGTAGACAATCTCCTCTGCCTTTTGTGTGCATATGAGAGTGTATAGTTCGTTATATCCTTTTTCTAGAAAAGACATCACAGAATCATAATGGTCTTATCATCCTAGGGATTTCTTATGTATATCTTATACATAAGAAAGAACTGAAGCTGCCCTAGATAGGCAACAGTAATTCAGCATTCTCTTTTATTCATTGATGATTTCAGGTATTTTTTGAGTTTATATATACTTGACTGATGACCCAAATACAGCCTGCATAATCACCTAGGCATGATATTGACTGTTTTTTGAGGTAAGAGATGACATGTTAGGTGACTGGTATTTAAATGTGATATGGGCATTGGTACTGTAAATTAGATGTGGCCTTTTTAGTAGCCATAATGTCTATATGAAACAGCAAATTGCTTATTTAGTTCAAACATCCACTAAAGTGAAAAAAATAAAATAGGAAAAAAAAAAAAACCACTTGAGAAAAGACCCTATATTAATATATACAGCTGAGAAGAAATGTTAATTTTTCTGAAATGCAAACTCTGAATGGAATAACAGTAAGGTGTTGATACATTTATAACAAAATGATTTTGAAATCATCTTAGCAAGAGATAAGTTTACCTCAGCAAACAAGAATAGTAAAATGTAAGATGTCTGTACTGACTGGCAAACTGCTGAAGCTGGAATCATCCTGTTGAGCTGACTTATTCAGATGTCATAGCATAAGAGAAGGATGTTGGGGCAAGTGAAAACTGAAACGTGCGTTTCTAACTGTCTGCAAAATTTCAGTGAATTCCAGAGATTAACTGATCCATTTAATTTTAACACTCTTACTAAAGGGTGTGACCTCTACTGCTTAAAATCTATACATCTAACATTCATAATCAACTTCTTGGATACTTACTGTCTCTGTGACCTGATTTAATGGTGGGATATTCATGATAGAACATTAAGCCTTCAACTACATCTCAACAACAGAACAACAGAAAGCTTCATATCATTGAATAGAAACAGATCTGTATTGAATATAGGTATTTAGAATATTGGTACATGCAATGGATGGACTTTGACCACATACCAGACAGGTCCCAGATAGGATCACATCAGGAAATTAGTGATTAATGATCTTGGGTAATTAAGAGCCAGGTTCATTAAAAGAAAAATAAATACATAAATCTTAATATCAGGGACATCAGGACAGGAAAATTGGTTGGCCATTTCATTTTGCTACATAGTGAAATTTTTTTTTTCAATCCATTTATTTATCTATATAATGAGGGAATTCATCAAGTTTCAGCATATTGTGCAGATAAAACAGCTTCCACTTATGCCATCTGTACTTCAGCTTGAAAATACTCTCTAAGCCAACAACACCTAGTTGGCTAAAGTAGATACTGAGCTTCACTGAATTTTAACAAGCACTTTGTTATACTTCACATTGGGTACGGTATGTTAGTCAAATTAGAGTGCTGCATGCAATACAATAAGCACATTACACACAAATGGTACAATAATAGATTAGTTGTTATCCAATAATCTCTAATAGATCAAAATGTTCTAACGATTCTGGATGTCAAGTGAAAGAATGCAACTGAAAAATGATCGACAAATGACCAATCAGCTGATGTCATCTAAATAATATAAAGCCACCTTCCTGTAAATAAAGAAGTATAAGTTAGAGTTGAGTAAATGAAGAAGAATCTATTTTACCTTCTTGCCCGTAAGACATTAAGAAATTAATGTTAACATTTTTTGTTTGTTTGTTTGTTTTTGTTTTAAGAAAAATCTGCCTAATTTAATTATTTTATTAAACGTTGTTAGCTATAAATTTTTCCTGAACATACCAGGAAATATTCAGGACTACTGATCATCCACAAAAATGTTCTCAGTGTCAGTCTTGATGTTGTTTTCTTCCACCTCAAGGCCTTTCCCTTTGCTTCTTGCCCTTTCATGTGTTTTCATATAGACAAGGCTTCTGTCTTGTTCCAAGTTAGCTCTATTAATATATCTACTGGTAATCTCAGATATACACATTTTCTTATTGATTCAGCCTATACAGGGTCTTGCAAGGTAGATTTGAAGTTAGTGCAGATTTCAGAGTAAGAGCCTTCCGCAGTGCCCTGGAGTGGAATAGAATGATGTCAGGACTAAAACTGAAAGCACCTACAGACCCATTTGTACTGCAGCACAGATCATTCAATTCAACAAACTGCTGCATTGTATTTGTTTGGGTCTCTGAACCTGTTGGAAACCTTCTTACATCTCAGAGCAGGGCACAAGAACTTTTCTGCTCCTAGGAGAGAAAGTTTTAGAGTATGAGTACCCTTCTGTCTTCAGCTTACTTCTTACTGCTAAATGCTAATCTTTCTCTGCTGCAGAAAAGGGTATGATGAAGGAGCACTTTTTCCATATTAGGTGAACATCCTGGCTAATGGAGCCGCACTTTTGAGTATTTTATAATTTATGGAACTCTTTAAAACCTTTTTGTTGGAGATACTCACCTTTTCTCAGTCTGCACTCTAAAGCTCATTCATCATAACAGAGATGGAGTAATTCTTTCTTTCTTTCTTTCTTTCTTCCTTTCTTCCTTTCTTTTTTTCTCTCTTTCTCTCTTTCTCACTTTGTTTCTTAAAATCTAATCAGTGCTACTGTTATAATGCCCTGCAGCTAACCACAGCTGCTAAAATACTAAACTTGTTGTAACATGAACTTTTGTTATCTCTATCATCAGAATACAAAAAAGGCTCAGATGCTCTGCATTTACCAACTCAGCCCCAGAGACAAGAAAGATTCTAGACTAGTATTTTAAAGGAATCAAAGGGAGATAACAATCCTATCAGCATTTTGAAAGCAAGCTCCCAATTCACTTTGTTGATTTTGAAATCTCTTAGTTTCATTGAACAGTATTTTTTAATCAACTACCTGAGGACATACCCAGATACACAACTTTGAAATAAATTTCCTGCCAATCAGCAGAAGTTCAACACACAAGTTCTCAGTGAATCTAGATATACAAAGTAGTATAGTAGACATAGAAAACTATTCAGAACTGTGCTTATGGTACTGTTTAAAGCAATGAGCTCCCTAGGATGTAGATGAAAGTCTCTTACATATCTAGTAATTAATCATAAAAGAATTTTTAACTGTAGACAGGCCACCAATATCAAAGGCAGATTTGTCTTTTCTTTTATATAATTCTTCTTTTCATTTAATATTTCCTTTTCCTTTTTCTAATATTTTTCTAATACCTTGAGCTGAAAAAATAAACTTTAGGGCTTCAGGATGTTTTGGTTTAGCCCCGGCACTCAGCTAAGTGCCACACAGTGGCTCACTTACTCACTCTACCCAGGTGGGATGGGGGAAAGAATCAGAAAGGTAAAAGTGCAAGAATTCTTAGGTTGAGATGAGGACAGCTCACTAGGAAAAGCAAAAGCTGCATGCACAAGCAAAGCAAAACAAAGAGTCTATTTGCTACTTCCCCTTGGCAGGCAGATGTTCAGCCCCTTCCAAGCAATCAGGGCTCATCACACATAATGGTTTCTTGGGAAGACAAATGCTGTCACTCCTCATGCCCCGCCTTTCTTCTTCTTTACTCCAGCTTTTATTGCTGATAATGATGCTGTATGGCATGGAATACCTTTGGAGAGTCTGGTCAAAAAAGTGTGCTATATTAATACAAACAATAAACAATGCAAGAGTGTAACCATTGTAGAAAAACAAATTCTTATATGAATGGCACCTGTAAAACGGATATTGCCTCTAATAGTAGATTTTTTGGAATACTCTTACAAAAATTAAGTTACGCTGTAGCAGATGCTGTTCAATGGCATGGATTTTTTTATTCATAATTAATAGCAAAATATGAACCATAGATGTATTAAGATTATAATAGCTATTGATAGTTTTGATTGATAGTTTATTGACAAGCTGCATCCTCTCACCTCCTCAAATAAGGGTTTAGCAGATGTTATTCTGTATTCACTTACCTTGTTTTCCATTTAGGAAGCTGTAAAACAGAGGGGAATCATGTCGCAGGTCTCAATCGTGGGTCCGTGAGCACAAGGACTGCAGGATGTATAACTACTTGTTAGGATGTATAAGTACTTGTTAAGTGCTCTTCTATGAGTCTATACTAAAAAATATATTTTTGTTGTTGTTGTTGTTGTTTTAAAGTATATGAGATTTCAAGGACCAACATACATTACTGATGTTACCCATTATCTCATAAAATTCTCCGTCAAGCACTAAAGGAAGAGGAAAGCAAAATAAAGGGAATATTTATGTTAATATCAAAATCTTTTTTACCCCTTTCCCTTGCTTGTAATCTAAGTCTTGCTGCTTTTAGCTGGCAGTGAACTCTATTTCCTTGCTGTTGCTTGTTCTAAATCATGTGCCTCTATCCAAATAACATACTTAGATGACTTTACATACATTAATGTAGGAATCTTAAAAAAAAATGCATACTGATACAACCTGGAACTAAGGCAACTAGTTCAAAAAACATAGGATAAGCTGTTATTTAAAACAACATGAACAGAATTTCTAGTGTGGTGAACAATTAAAGCAGTCAATTTTGGCTGAAGAACCCTAACAAAAGTATGCAACGATACACGCAGTTTAGCTATTGCTATTTATGAGTAACTTTGACAATGCTGATGGATGTAAGATAAGGTGAAAAATGGGTAATTCGAATGGCTTATATTGGCATTTATTTATCCAACTAACTGCAGCCTTTTAATGACCTTTTTTTCAAAGTTGCCATTTTCAACAATACAATGAAAAGGACTATTTCTGATCATAAAGTTGTAACTTTATAAAGTTATTTTTTTCACCTCAGAATCAAAATTGTGTGTATTCCCTTGACCTTAAAAGAGCAAAAATTGCGATGAAGGCTTTATCAGGTTAAAGAAAGAGGAAATTAGACTATGGAATTGGAAGAGTAATACTACGTTGCACCATTTGGAGGGAAGATGTAGAAGATGGAGGGGGTGGGGGGGTGGGGTGGAGGTGTTTTTAGTTTCTCGCTGTTCTATACTGCTGATAATAGGCAATAAATAATACTAATACCCCTATGTTGAGTCTGTTTTGCTTGTGATAATTGCTGAGTGATCTCGCTGTACTTCCCTCAGCCTTTGAGCCCTTTCCATTATATCTTTCCCCCTTTTCTTTTGAGGAGAGTGAGTGAATATAAATAAACAACTGAAAATAAACAACTGTATTACATCAAAATTTATTGGTCTGCTACACTGAACTTGAAGACAGAATGGATACTTAACGTCTATTGTTATGAAGATGTTTTAGATAAAGCTATACTAATATTTCTGTTGTTGAGTTGAAATGTTCCTCTCACGGTATCAGTGTTGGTTTGCAGATGTGGGTATGAAAAGAAAGGATGTGTGCAAACATTCTGCTCCTAGTGTAGACACTGCAAAATTAACAATTCAGTGACTTGCCACTGAGGAAAGAAATTTGATATGTTGATATGCAACTATCCCAAGGTATGTGTTTTCTGAAAAAGTAATTTCATACATGATGGAGTTCTAATCCAAAAACACAATTTTGAGCCTTTTGCCTGTTTTTGGATCAGGAGAGATCCAACTGATTTATATTTCAGGACATGATGTTACCTGAGTAATTTTCAAATTCTTGCAAGAAAAATACTTCTTAGCTCTTGTTTGGGGTATCTTTTTCCAAGGTTTTATTTAAAAAATTAATTTATTTATCATATATTAAGGTTGGGTTTTAGAAAAGCTTTTTTCGAGAAGCATCTTTGAGATCAGATCTGACAACAGTGAGAAAAAAAATAAAGCACACCTACAATCATTTCCAAAAGTAACAATGGCAGGTTTCCAGCACAATGGGTACTAGAGCTGAATTGTTTCCATTTTCTCCAGAATTCCATTTCTGTCTTTTCAAGTTGGTCTCAGTGAAGAAGGATGACCTAGATGGAGATGACTTACTGTATACTTGTCAGAGGACTGCAGAAAAGAATCAATTCAAGTATTCACATGCACTGCTAAGTTCTTAATCAGCTATTTGAGAACAATGTTTGTGTGAAAGAAAACGTACAATTAACGTCCTGCAGGGGACATTTCCATCTTTTCAGGAAAGAAAGTACTTCCCTGTAGCGTAAAGCTAAGCTAATTTGGATACTTTAACTATGAATTATCATATTTTCAAAGGTTTTGTTTTCTTATAACTTTAAATTGAGAAAAAAAAATATTTTAATCATTAAAAAAAAAAAAGAAGAGGAGGTGTATTATGTTTAATGTTCTTGAAGGGTAATAAATATTTTAGTCAAAGATCTGTGTCTGCATTTTTCCCCTAGATTTCATGGGGGTATTATTAAATATCTTGGGAAATCTGCCACTCTCTATTCACCAACATATTAGCAGATATTTTCTTTTTCACACCCTGAGGTTAAAAATTGAGCATTCACATTTTAATAAACTGTCAGCCTGGCACAGAGAGAACCTTTCTTCATTATTTTGTGTGCATGTAGCTGGGAGAGAGTAGGTATTTTTTGACAGTTACTTCTTGGTGACTTATGAGTGCTTTTAAAGGCTAAATCTTGTAAGAATGGGATGAGGTTACAGAAACGGAAGAGGAAGAATGCGAGTTAGAAATATTGAGCACTTTGCCTGAAACTATAAACAACAACCTCGTTTAGTGTTGGACCACTATATAATATAGCTATTGAGATATATTCCTCATGAGTTTCTTCTTCCCAGTTCTAGAAGTATTAGAGAGCTTGAAATATATGGTGCTGCTTTATTTTTACCTTTATGATGAGTACTGACACTGGGTAGCGTGGACTTGTGTACTAAAAAGGCAAGTGCTATCAGCTTAGTATCCTGTTTTACGCTAGGTAGTTAGAAGCAGAAAGCAACATTTCCACCCATTTAAAACAAAAGAAAAACACCAAGACAGCAGAAATAATCAATTTCTCTTACACTTAGCAAATCCTTTCCCCTCACCAAGAGACATTGTTGAAAATATGAACTGGCTGGTATTTTTTGCAATGTAAAAACATACTTCTTGCTCCTGTCTCCACAGACATAAGAGTCACAATACCTTGGGAAGTTGATGCAGATGAGAAATTGGCCTTAAATAAGGTGATTTTAATACCCTAAATGACATTCTTTTACCTGCATTTGGTTTCTTTTATTGCATTTTGGCTTGAGTCAGTACATGAGAAACAATGCACAGGAAAAAGGACTGAATGCTGTGTTTGGAAGTGTGGTACAGAAAATCAATATATGTACTACAGAATGGAATGTGTACATCAAAAATATTTCACTGGTCTAACCTATTTTACCTTCAGTCAGGGTGGTATTATTTGAGGGTGTGAAAATATAAGAATTCATGATCAAATGACAAAAAAAACAAACCAAATCAACCAACCAACCAACCAACAACAACAGCAACAACAACAACGACAAAAGCCAAAGAAATAGCTGTGGAATCTAAGAAAACACTTTAGACATGTTTCAAACTTTAAAATTAGTGGATGTCTTGCTAGGATTTTTCCTGAGAAGTGAGAAGTGTGGTTTTTTTTTCCAGGTCAGTCATGGACACAGTTACTTAGCCTGTTTAAAAGTTTTTCAGCAGTTGAATTCTCTTAAGCATTTTTGTGTGGTTGTTGCGAGGAAGCTTGTTTCAAGCATTTTCAAATTAGGGATTTGGGTTGCTGAGATAGTATGAAGCAATTCTCCTGATAACTGTGTTATAAATTATATAAGAATCAACTATGACATATTATCTTTGTCATACAGTGTTGAAAAAGTCATGAAAATAGTAGAGAAAATATATACTGAAAATATTTACAATTTCAGTTCTGATGTCAATTTGCACAGTAAACATGATGATCCATTGGCTTATGTGCTCTGTATCCTGTTATATCTGTTATTTGTCAGGATCTTTAGAATAGCTCTAACTCCTGCAGATTAATAATACTTAATAATACTTATTTTTTTATCTGATTTTTGAGATATACCTAATTGATGCTAGTCCTGAACAGTTACTAAGATAAATGTGCCCTTTAATTGATTGCTACTGAAAACATTTAAAGAAATTTTCATGAAAAGTAGCTAGGAACTGAAAAAAAAAAAAAAAAAAGAGAGAGATTTAACAGCTGATCATATAATTCAACTGATCCAGTAATTTTAAGATGATTTATGACTCCAGCTTGTTTACACAGTCTCATCATTCCTGTATTTGAATGGTATCTAGAGATTAATGGGAATGAATGAACACAGCAATTAATTGTATTGGTGCAGCAAAATACATATGCAGAGGTGATAGTGTTTGTTCACTTGTTCAGGTACTCTTTAAAATGGTCTTTTAAATTGTTCATTACCTAAATGACCTTAAGTTTATAGCTTTAGTTGATACAATCAGAGACAATTATCTTCTAATCCTCACATGCAAATAAAGCAGCAGCACAGTACTTAATCTGAGTATTAGCAGAATTAGATATGATCCTATAGTTTCATGTGCTTTTTTTTTTTTTTTTTTTTTTTTCTGACTTAGGAAAGCGCCTATTGTGAGTGATCTGTTAGAATCCAATACTGGTTTTAGTTTCTGTACTTTCAGAAACACCCTTAGTCCAATCTTAAAACATGGAACAGTCACAACTGTCTGTAGGCCTATATCTATAACTTAATTAGAATTCTTTTGTAATAGGAATATTTAATTCAATATATCAGGGGTTTTATGAATTCAAGTCTAAGTGAAGAAATGCAAGTCAAAAATGGTTCACTGTGCTAGTTTACCTGCATTCAGCATTGTTTGAGAGTGAAAAATTATGAAAGTATAAAAAAATCATGATCATTGCCCAGTTATTCCAGTACGATGCATAATATCACAGGACATACTTGGTGTGAGCCCTCTCTTTCAGTTGCACTACCCACAAATAGGATTTGAAGAATATTAAGCATAATTAAATGCTTGGAAAATTCTGCCATGAAATGAAATTCAATTTGTTTCTAAATTGAATTATGTCATAAGTAAGAGTTATTTATACATATAAGTTATGTCAAGTGTTTTAGATAGCCAGAGTCACAACACGGACGCTAGCTACTTATAGGAACAGTAAGCAGGCAACTTTAACTCAATTCACTAACTGCATTTTCTTGGACCAAGTATTTCTTGAATGATTATATATGCCAAAATAGCTTCTTGCTAGACAGTTTAGTGTTCTTCACAATACTGAACAAAATATTCTCCCTCTTCATATGACTCTTTTCAGTTTCTTTGCTTTTCAAGAGCCACTGCATTATTTCTCTTTCTCGTTGTTTCACTTTCTTTCTTAAATGTCTGTGCAACTTAAAGATATTTCTTTTCAGTGGCAGGTTCTGAGTTATCTTCCTTACATGAAGATCCTGAAAGAAGGAAACACTCATATGTCTTGTGATGAAGTTTGCCTGAATTAAAATAAGTTTCCAAATACAGATGTTGATTTCAAGAGAAAGCCAAAAGAGTATCAGAAATCAGTCACAACATTCTTGAAATTCTCTATTTTTCCTTTCATTTTTAATTTGATGTAATTCTTATTAAACACCAGGTGAAATTAAACATCAGAGTTGTAGTTACTGATGAACTATATAATTCTTATAGTATGGTAAAGTTGTCAGTAGAAAAAAGTGTCATTTAAATACAGCAATAGCTCTTTCAGTTACAGTTTTTTAAAATAGAACTATCATTTTCATTGAGATGTCAACATTCACAATTTTTCTATTTTAACAAATAGGAATGAAACAGATATTGCAAAAGTTTCACCCTAGTGGCATCAATGAAGGTGGTATGCAAAAGGTCCAGGTTCTCTGTCCTGATATTTAAACACAGCTGTGTCTACAGCATGATTTTCTCTTTTCTTGCATTTCTGCACTCTATTCTTTCTCCCATTCTACAACTTGTCTCCAAAATCAATTGCTTACCAACATCCCATCTTCAGCCTTTTCTCATGTGATTGCTTCACCCTCTCTAAGGGATATTAAAAAAAAAATAATCTTTCTTTTCCTTTATTCACCTGTATTATCTGTCTGTCTCAGAGATTGTGAATGTACAAGTTATATACTATCAATATTCTAATGAAAGTAGACCTTTGGGAAGGGAAGAAACTTTTTATGATATATTGTGACAAACATTTTGTTATTGGTCATTATCATGTGATGGTCATTATCTGAAAGAGTAGACTTACACAGAGGTCAGCAATTTATATAAATAACATAAATAGATATATGTATATTAATTTTATTAATTTCAAAGAAATTTTCTATGAAAATAAAAAAAATACAATGAGTATACACAAGATTTGGAAGCATTTGATAGGGAATTTTAGTGAAAAAAAAAATGAAGTGTACTGTTGTTAAATAAAAATTTACATTAAAAAGTCTGAAGGGTCCAGTGTATTCTCTAACTCTATGTGGAACATCTTAAAAGCATGATGGCAAAAACATTACTGGTGTAATACATAGAAAAGACTTGATGAGTGTTTCAGAATAAGAGTTTTTTTCTTTAGAGGTGAGCAAATGGGTATATAGGGAAAGATATAATAGGCATATTGCTGTTGTACAGAGCAGGAGAAATATTCATGCTAGAGGAAGAATATGAACAGGAACAAATCAGATAATTTCCATATGCAAACACAGTGCTTTGAAGATGTATCTTTACACAAAAGATTTCATTGTTTCCCTCTAAATAAGAACAAGATGCTTACTTGATATAAATAACACAAAAAATATGGCTTAGTCCATAAAAGAGATTAGCAGCTGTGCAATTAGTAGCCATATAAAAATAAATGGCTATGAGTAGCTGGGGAATATGCATATGTGGCTGATGCCAATCTTCACGTATCAAAGTAATTAACAAGAATCTCTTCTTTGAGTAATAAATGAAACACAAGTTTAAACTAGGAAAACGAAAACTTACAAATTCTTAAGTACCATTTGTTTTGAAAAGCAACCACTTTCAACCTGTCACTTGGGCTTGTTCAGATTTATAGAGCATATATAAAAATTATGGTATTTAATCTTATTGTACTCATGCAATCAGAAGAACCTGAGTTTGCTTTCTCTCCTGTTCTATACTGCCACAGAACAGTCCAACGGAATTCTTGTTTTTCACCTTCATAAACACTACATCTTCAACGTTGCATAGGGAAGAGTCTGACAGATATCAGATTCCTGAAAACACATCAAACAGAGAAAATGAAAATTCCTGTGCTAAATTCATATAGCTAAGAGATAATTTTTGTGAAATTTTGTTGTTCCGTATACACGTTTTGATACATAAAACAAATAAGAAACCATCCATGTGGAGCACCACATTGCCACTGCTCAGATTACTTTTTTTTTTTTTTGAGATGAAACTTCACTTTTTCTGATTAGTTAACAACTGTTAAGATAGGTAAAAGAACAATTCAAATCAGGGATCAGTCTTACCTAAACAGCATCTAAATTAACAACTATAATGTATATTAGAGTAAAAATTGCAAGCAAATTGTAATTTGCAAATTGCAAAATTGTAATATAAATGATTATTACTATTTACTCTTGTAACAGAGGAATCATAACAAGCCTCAGATAGAATATAAGGCTGAAATTTTCAATATTATCCAACAAGATAAAAAATGAGGAGGGAGGAATTTTCAGAATTAAAACACAATGACACATTTATTTTCCTAGGTATTATTTTTAGTATGGAAAATGTCTTCTTCCTCTGAGGTATTTTGAATTTGCATAATGCTAACAAAAGTAACTGGTGAGAAGCTTCATTTAAATGTTTCCTTGAGGTTCTCTACACAGAGAATCCTTGCAAGATTGGTATGTGTATATATTTTTTTTCAATTTATATACAGTTAATGCGGAGGTTCATATGTTCCTTGCATGAATTGGCCCAAGATTTCTGTTCTCCTGCCTGATAATTTTTGTGTTTCTATGCATGATCTTTTTGAAGGAAAAAAAAAAAAAAAAGCACATGACATTTATTGAAGGAATATGCACTCACTTAACTGCAGGCTTCATGTAAAGCAAATTAATTTAGTTTCCAGTTTTGCTTTAGTATCGTACGCCTGGACACAGATGATCTGAGTTTAATTAAAGTAACTTCTAAGGCAAACTGAAGCAACAATTGATGTATATTCTAGTTTATTTTAAGCACCACTGCTGCTACCAATAAAGAAATACAGTCTATGTTAGACTGTAATTTCAGAACACATATTATTTAAATGGACAAAAAATGTGGAAATTACCTATGTTTTAATTTTTTTTTAAACTTAATTTCTCATCATACAGGTAATACAGTATTACTTAGTGAGTTACTAACCTTTTGAGCACAAATGATAAACTTCTACAGAAGTTTAATCTAAATTCTAAGGTATACTTTTTAAGTGACATTTTAATCAGAAAAACATCTATCAAGGACTACACTCATTAACTACCATCTGTCTGAAGATGTGGCTGTCAGTAGAGCAGTAGGTATTTTCCATCTGACCACACACGCTGCTGTACTTTTAGGGAAATTCTTTCAAGACAAAATATTTGTAAGGGATATTTGTTTTTCTTCTTCCTGCCCCTGAGCTAAACACTCTCAGAAGCTATTAAAAAAATGTGAGCTCTCTGACTTCACCCTAATCAACTTCAAATACAAATGACTGAGGTTGCAGACTTTCTCAAGCAGAAAGCACAGAAAATTGCTTCAAAAATCCCCACCGCTCTTTCAGCAATACCACTGAATAAAAAAGCATAAATTGCATGGATGTTAAATACACTTTACAAAATATTTTGTTTATTTATATAGTTCAGTAGTCTCTAGACAATTTATAGTTTTTACTTGTGTAATTAGCCTATTGACCTCACACACAAAAAGTATACAAACAATACATATTAGTAAGCTATTTCAAAAAATGTGAATATTGATTAGTTGTTTTAAGTTCTGCACAAAAATAGTTTTGAAATTAAAGGAAAAAAATAAAGATATCTGACAAGTAACCAGGAGATCCTTCTCCACGGTTTTCCCTTTAACTGTACCTTGTCTCAGTTCTCAATGAAACTTTGATTTTGACTGATTTGAGGGATCAGAGGTGCATATATTTGAGTGAAACTAACCTTGTTTATTAATGAGCCCCAAGCATAAACATGGATCTGAAGCATCTTAAATATGGAAATAGCTCAAGTCTTCATCTAGCCTTTGGGATTACACTGGTTGCTTTACAGCTATTGTCATAATTGCTTAAACACTGATTTTTATATAGAAACCTTGGCTAATCAGGACATGTTCTCCCATGCATTTTTATACAACATAGCTAATATTTTTCAAGGCTGTTTGTTACTAAATATTTAGATGTTGCATGATTTTGAAATTGCCTTGCTGAAGAAATAAAAAACAAAGCTGATGACAGCTTTGGCTTGTTGCTAGCTAGATTGTTGTTTCCTGGCTATAGGTTAACCCCTTGTTAGTATGGATATCTGCTTTTCAGTGCTTGCACAATCTTCTGGGTATCCCTTCTTGGTGAGAGTTGGGTTTATACTTCCAGACATGGCAGAAAACTGTATTTCTATTTGTGGAACACCAGAAATCAAACAGCCAAAGTGGAAATGATCTGCAAATGTAACAAAAAGAAAGGTCATTCCTATGTTGGCCCTACTGTCTTATGAAACATATGTATAATTTCTGAAATGGCTAGCTCTCTTGGTCTGAGGTAAAATACAACATTTATGGTATGTATGTAGTGTCGGAAAGCCCTAATGAAAAATGGTTAAATAAATAAAGTTATTTGATGACAGATGTACCCTTATTGTTAATTAACTACTTTGCAGGAATTTGCAGCACTGAGTTGCCAGAATTTTTCAGTATGTTGCTATCAGAACTACTAGCCCTTAACTAATAGAAGAACTTAGCAGATTGGTTCTCAATGATTTGTTTTTCCATGTGGACTGCAATTTACTAAAAAGTACTCTCCCAGGCATCCACTGTTCTTTTGCTAATAACATTTCTCTAAATGGCTTGCAGAGCCTGCTTACAAAGAAGGTTAAAAAAAGAGAAATATTCTCATTTCTTTTTGTTGCTGTTGCATCCCATATAGAAACCCAAGCCTATGAGATGAGAGAAATTAACATTTTAGTTCATCTTTTCAACATAATTTGTCACCTAAAGAGGCAGAAACATGCTTATCTGACTGGTTTTGGTAATCTGAAGAGGGTAGTACAAATGATATGTTTTTTCTTTTTCTTTCTTTTCTTTTTTCTTTTTTCATTTTTTTTCTTTTTTTTTTTTTAACAAGCTTTTAATACTTTTATTTAATAATAGGAAAAAAAAGATAATATTTAAACAATTTGGGGAAACAATAGTAGTAACAGTTTTGTACCACAAAGGACCTTTGTTTTTTCCCCATGTTTTAAATTCTTCTCAATAAATCTGAGCACCCTGTTGAAACCCTCGTTCCTGTATTTTAACTGTGAGGTTGTAGTCAGACCACTGGTCATCCAGAATGGGGTAATAGCTGCATTGTACTTTCCGGACCAACCACAGGAGAAATGTTGCAGAGCAGGGATGCTTGTGGGAGCTGTGTAGTCACAGATCCCTATGTCAATATTCTCTGTCTAAGAAGAAAGGGAATTACAATGGCTAAAAAGGAAACAGGGCTGTTCTTAGCCCTTGGTAGTCTTTCATTAGCTACAGGTATCTACTAACAGGATGGGGGAAGGGAGGTGGTTGACATCCCTCTGGAACTGCTTTCAGTTATGGGGGTCAGATTGAATTTCAGCTTATCTCATGCCTGGCCTCTAATGTAGCTCTGCTGATTGGTTTTGGTGGAAACACTGTGACACAGTTCAGCTGTGAGAAGAAAAAATGCTTAGCTTGATTCTAAGCCCATCTACAAACTTTTTCCTAGTTTTGGCAAGTTTGTTCTTTTTTGTTTTCTGGGAAGTGAGACTAACACATGTACCATGTGTGGTGAAGACAGTTGCCTGCACTTGTGAGTTTTTTCATCTTATGAAATAAAACAACCAATAAAAATGTATGGATTAATATGAGTTCTTGCACATGTACCTATATATCAACACATTTCTGAAAATTAAATTATGCGAAATCTGGACTAGTTGCAGTAGCTTTTCAGGTTGTGTAATTACTTTAAATACGACAAAGGTTGTTTTCCCTTGTGCTTCTAAAACGATTTTAAATAACTAGGCCTCTGGAAATTATCTCTGAGTATGTGTGGAAAGGGAGAAGATTATTTAAACAAATGAATAAAAGGCCAATATATTCTAATGAAAGACTTTGACCCACTCTCAGAGAATGTCATCAATTTAGGGTGAATGATTTCAACTGCCAGCCATATAGATGTGGTTCAACAATTTATGTCACCCTCACTCCATAATCCATGTGGTGACTTGTGTTTGGTGCCCAGTCAAAGCAGAATTAAAAAACTCAAGCCAGCTCTAAAAGAAGCTGACTGTGGTGAGAAAGGAATGACTAGAATGTAAGGGAGGAGAGAAAGTTCATGCTTGAAAAGGGTACATCAATTTAAATGGTAAAAAACGACAAAGAGAACAACGGGAAAACTATTTGAAACAATCCAGCCTAAAACGCCGGTCCCAATTCTCCAATAGTCAGCTACCACTCAGTAGTGAAAGAAAAAATATACACATAAGAAAAATACATAGCTATTTTATATGTATATACTATAAACCACTCTATAACATGTCCATCTCACCTAAGTTTTTCTCAGGTATAAAGCAGTGAGATTAAAGTCTCAGAAAAGCTGATGCATTCAACTTGAAAGGTCAGAGGACTGATTTATAATGTTGGCAGATATGTGGCTGGTTTGAACATCAGGAGTTGAACAAAGTGCTTATGTTATCTCTGAAGTGTCAGAATAGATTTTAAATAGTATTTTGTATTTGTATTTAAACAATCTTTTTAAATAACCTTTGGATATTTTTAAGACCTATTTTACAAGCATGTATTCAGGATTTCTGCTGAAGACACAATTTCTAGGAGTTTTCCAATTCCTCAATTTTCATGTTCCTAAAGAAAAAAAAATGGCAAAAATAAACTACACTTCAAAATTTATAACATTTTTTAAAGCCATAAGCTCTAAAACCTCATTTTGTTTGTTTATTTTCACAAATGAGAGAAGGAAGAGCAGCCCAGGATTATTATTATTATTATTTTTTACACCAAAAATATGTTATTCAGTTGGAAATTGGCAGTAGGTGAATATAAAATTGAGCACCACAACAACGATGTAAATAAAGGTAGCTTAGTAAGGTAGGCTGTGATTCTTTGTGAGTAATAAAGAGCTAATTTTGGTGGACTAGGAGGTACTCTGCTTGAAAGGTCGAGGCATCTTCCAGAGATTTTGGGAAAGCAGCAGTAATGTACACCATCATATATTTCTGAAACACCATTAATTTGCCTCACACAGCTAGTCTACCCTAATGCCTAGGGAATTACAGAGGAATGAAACTGACCTACTATCTGTGTGACTTCCTGAAATAACAGCAACGAAAGCAGTATTTTTCCCTTCTTTCCAGCTCTTCACAAGAGTACTGTCCAAACTGGGCCCTAACCTAGCCCACGGGAATGAAGTTTTACAGAACTAGCTCAACACACTTGAAGACATACTTTGACTCTGCTTTTCCTTTGCTGAACACAGTAATGGCTTTGAACCTTTAAAACATATTGGTATTTGTGGGACTGTTGTAATCCAGGACAAAGGAAGCCTCTCTGTGGGTACAGATTTGTTGAAATTTACCTGTCCACCCATCCTGAACCCTTAAGTAAGTATGTATATACAGTTTGGTGCTGTCCTAAGTGGGAGAATGAGTGTGGAATTGGACAGACAAATCAGCTGGTTTTGTTGTGAACTACACTGAAAAGCATTCTAACCAAGGCAATGGAGATGGTGTAATAATGCCCTGATGTGCTGGTACATGTTGATACAAGATCTGGCACAACATCACTCTGCCAACTCACGCACCTTCTTTATGTGGTGGAGATGCAGCCCTTAGGCTACAGGTGGAAACTAAAAATCTGTTGCTCTCTTATACACATGAACTTGATAATGAATGTATATATAAAATTTCTCACTGTTTTTAAATCTGTGATACACATGCTTCACCATTTTTGACAGAGGCATATCAATTTTCAATAGATAAGTAAGATTATGCTTAACTATATCAGTATGATAAAGTGGAAAGAAAACCAAAGCAATGCAATGGATCTTAAAAGGTAAATAATAGCACTCATTGACTATACGATATTAAATTCAGGATATTAGAAATAAATTTATCACTGTTCTGTAATGTCATAAAACTAAAAGAATAAATGTCACCACAAATTATCAGTTACATAATACATATACTCATACAACTGTTGAAAATAGAGATGTATTTATTGCATTAATATCATACACTTGCTATGAGTTAACCTTCTATATTAAGCTTCAGTAATGCTTTGTTTGTTTCATTTGTTTGTTTGTTTTCCAGAACTGAAGCCAGGGTTACATATAGACATGAACTTAAAATATAAAATAATGAAATAGACTTAGATAAATTGTCTCAGATTTTTGGCTGCCTGCAGTACTGTAAATTTTTTTTTTTTTACCAATACATATCCTTTACCTAAAATATGACAATTTTATAGGCTATTTTTAAAAATATGCTATTTTATAGCTGTTCATCTTTGGCAATTAGTACTCTGTTTTGGCTTTAATCTTTCCTAAGGTCATATTCGATTTGGAGAGAAGCAAGAGCGCATTTTCAGTATGGTACAAAATATAAAAAGGAACAAGTTGAAGAAGAATAAATCTCCCAAAGGCATAATTTCCAGACAATGATTATAGTTCATATTTAAAGATAACATCACATGGAAAAGTCTAATTTAAGAGAATGAAAGATAATTTTGAAAGTGAGCAACGTTAGACAGGAGGAGGAATCACAAAGGATGACAGATTCAAAAGCACTGATGTCTTCATAGCTTTCTCCAAAGATGCAGAGCTAGACTGGTTGTCATTTGCGCACTGGCACTGTGACAGAGTAGTAACTTTGAAAGTTGAAAGAGAGCTTAAACAAGAAAGGATTAAGACAGAACTCTAACAATATCTTCCTTTCTTATACATGTGATTCATGTTTCTAATTAATACTAATTAGAGTTGAACTCAGTACAATAGAGCAATTTTTATTTTTTGGCACTGCAGAGAGTATTATATCTAAGTGCACATAAGGACATGCCTACAGTTTATGAATACTACTATGCTGAAATGCAATTTTTTAAAGTTAATGTAATCTTTTCCTGTCTTAAAGGTATTTCCAGAAGCAACATATCAGATTATTTCCATAATCACACTAGTATAGATCTTATTCAAAAGTATTAGTACTTTTTGAGGGCTTTTTTTTTTTTCTTTTTTTTTTTCTTAACATGATATACATATGTTCTCATAAAGAAGTTTTTAAATACTCTGATTCTTGATAATCTGACTATCCTCTACTAAAAACATTTATCAAAAGTGCTTCTCTATGGGTCAAAGTTGAGGTCACATCCTGCAACTATTGCAATGATTCATAACTTTGATACCATACTTTAACTAGACTGAATTTTCATGCTGAGGTAAGTATATTAATACTTAACAGAGTAGACTGCTTTCTTTCTTGTACTGTTGATGTTGAAAGTCTTCCCAAATCTTTTCTCTTTGGAGTGTTGTGTCCAGTGTACCATTTCGATGCCACTCTGGTTGTATTGATGAGTTATTTGCTAGATAGAGGTAGGAAACTCCATGAATCAGACACAAGCAATTAGGCTCAAGCTGAAGAATCTTGCTGGGCTACTGTTACACATACATTTTTTGATCAGCTTGTATTGGACAAAGCTCAGTCATGTCAATCTGCAAAAGACCACACAAACAAGTCCTCTGAGTCCTTTTGATATTCATGAGTGAAAGACAGTTGTGTTTTTCAAGGCCATAGGAAACATGTCACAAATTGAGATGTAAGCCAATAAGTGCCTAGATGAAAGTTTTTATTCCCCGGAAGACAAATATAGATATGCAAAATACTTGGATGTACTGACTGATAGAAACTGTATTTTCAGATTATAGGATATCATTCAAGTCATGGGTCTTGATGGAAAATGTTACCTGTAAAAACTGACTAAATATGTGTCAATTGGGAATACATCTGTTTTACCTGCAGAAGTGGCTTGAGACTTTATATTTATGTTAGAAGAAAATCAGTGAGAGACCAATGTAACTGCTGCAAATTTTTGAATGATGAATAAAAATGTAATTCAGAAGACATCCCAAAAAAATGAGCAGGAGTTTTCAAAAGGAATTAAGACAGCATCAGTAAGCAGAGAATAAGATTTCATGAAGGTGAACTTTGCCAAAGGCAGATGACCTAGTGAGAAAAATAGTTCTGAGTTATGGGTTACCAGAGGTTATTGTGCACTTGATCAAGAACAGTCTGGTAGAGTACAATGAGTAAAAATGGTGTGGAAAGAGTCCAGATGGATCTGAAAGACAGAAAAACTATTCAGTGCAGCAACACATTCACTGAAATTAGAGCTGAAAATGGAATAATCATAGAATCATAGAATCATTATGGTTGGAAAAGACTTCCAAGATCATCTGATCCAACCATCCCCCTACCACCAATATCACCCACAACACCATGTCCCTAAGTACTATGTCCAATCTTTCCTTAAACACCCCCAGGGACGGTGACTCCACCACCTCCCTGGGCAAACCATTCCAATGCCTAACTATTCTTTCCATGAAGAAATTTCTCCTAATTTCCAACCTAACACCCCTCAACCCGCGCCCCCCCCCCCCCCCCCCGGCACAACTAGAGGCCATTCCCTCTTGTCTCCCCTGAGCTTCCTCTTCTCCAAACTAAACAACCCCAGTTCCTTCAGCCACTCCTCAGAGGACTTGTGTTCCAGACCCTTCACCAGCTTTGTAACCCTTCTCTGGACATGCTCCAGGGCCTCAATGTCTTTCTTGTAGTGAGTGACCCAAAACTGAACACAGTACTAGAGCTGCGGCCTCACCAGACTAGAATACAATGGAGCAATCACCTCCCCGGTCCTGTTGGCTACATTATTCCTGATACAAGCCAGGATACCATTGGCTTCTTGGCCACCTGGGCACACTGCTGGCTCATGTTCAGGCGAGCATTGAACAACACCCCCAGATCCTTTTCCTCTGCACAGCTTCATAGCCACTCTGCCACGCTGAAATTCATCCCATTGGCCTCTGCCCATTGATCCGACCTGACCAGGTCCCTCTGCAGGGCCTTCCTGCCCTCCGGCAAATCAACACTACCTCCTAACTTGGTGTCGTATGCAAACTTACTGCAAACTTACAGTAGGGAGACAGTGAGATTTATTGCCTATTACTAATAAGCTAGAGAAGAGAGAAACAGAGGAAAGAAACCAAAAACACCTTGCCCCCATCCAGCCTCTTCCACCTCCTTCCCCCAAATGGCACAGGGGAACGGGGGACTGGGGGTTGCGGTCAGTCAATAGCACTTTGTCTCCACCGCTCCTTCTCAGTCACTCTCTGCCCCTGCTCCACGTGGGGTCCCTCCCACAGGATGTTGTCCTTCCCAAACTGATCCTGTGTGGGCTTCCCACAGGCAGCAGCTCTTCAAGCACTGCTCCAGATAGGGGTCTATACCATGGAGTCCATCCATCAGGAGCAAACTGCTCCAACCTGGGTCCCCCACGGGCAGCAGCTCCCCACAGACCCCCTGCTCCTGCATGGGCTCCTCTCCACAGCCTGTAGCTCCGGCCTGGAATCTGTTCTGGCAGGGGTCCTCCATAGGCCACAGCCTTCATCAGTGCTGGTCCATCTGCTCCACCGTGGTCTCCTCCACAGGTTGCAGCGTGGAACCCTGCTCCACTGTAGTACACCATGGGCTGCAGGGTGGACAACCTGCTTCACCATGGTCCTCACCACAAGCCACAGGGGGACTTCTGCTCTGGTCCCTGAAGAAACTTGCCCCCTCTTTCTTCACAAACTTTGGTGTCTGCAAGGCTGTTTCTCACTCCCCTCTCTCTCCCAGCTGCTGTTCTGCAGCAGGGTTTTTTTTTTTTTTTTTTTTTTTTTTTGCCCTTTCTTAAATATGCTCTCACAGAAGTGCAAACAATATCGCTTATTAGCCCAGCTCTGGCCAGCAGCAGGGCCCTTATCTAACATGGGGCAGCTTCTGGATTCTTCTCGCAGAAGCTACCCCTATGCCCAACCCCCCCCCCTCCCCCCCCCGCTACCAAAATCTTGCCGCGTAAACCCGCTACAAATGTGTGCTTGTTCTTTTTGAGATTAGACAGACTACATTTTATTCATGCCTAGGCAAGTAAAGTAGTAGTAGGAAATCAGAGGTGAAAGAGAAGAAAAGGGTAGCCAGTAGTATTCTTCTGTATGCCTCCTGGAGCAGGTCCCAGCAATGTTAATTACTATACTGCTATTAGCTTCAGTGTTGTCTCCTTTCTTTTGAATTTCCTGAGGGACTTCTAAAACCATGAACACTTATGGCTATATAGGAAGCAAGGTTTATTTTTCATTTCTATTTTGGTCTTAGCTAAATGCTGGAAATATGATCAAGGAATATAAAAGAATAATTGAAAACACCATGATTAGCATTCCTTTATGCTGTATAACATCTTATTACATTGTTGTTGTTGTTAGTGGTGGTGGTGTTTTTTTTTTCCTATCATGATTCATAGTTTGCTTCAGTGAATCCAAAATAGCCCAAAAACAATATAAAAAAATTACAAATCTTTCAAAGATATTTCAAGAAAGATAGGTGTAGTTCTATATTCAGTGCTCATTGCCCACCACAAATGAGAGCACAAAACTTAACAAAGAATAGATAGAAAAAGTTACATATGAATAGCACAACCAGAAAAAAAAAAAAAAAAAAAAAAAAAAAGGAATATACAGTAGGAATCTGGATTTTGGAAATAAAAAATAGCAAAAAGTGTACCTATGCTGACGGTTAATGATAAAGGAATGGTTGAGACTAAAAATCCTCAAGATTATCCAGACTTGAAATTTTGAGACAAAGCTCATAGTAATGTAGATATTTCTGCAAATATATTCTCTTCTTCAAGGAGTAATGGCTTTAAACTAAAAGAGGGTAGATTTAGATTAGATATAAGGAAGAAATTCTTTACTCCGAGGATGGTGAGGCACTGGAGCAGGTTGCCCAGAGAAACTGTGGATGTTGCATCCCTGGAAGTGTTTAAGTCCAGATTGGATGGGGCTTTGGACAACCTGGTCTAGTGGCAGGGGGGTTGGAACTAAATGATCTTTAAGGTTCATTCCAACCCAAATCATTTTATGGTTCTATGATTCTCCCAAGAAGCCATACCCGTCCTTTCTATCTATATCCACTGATGATTCCTCTACACAGAGATTCTTTTTCTCTTTGTGATTGTTTCTGTTTGTTCTGGATCAAATTTTTTCATCTTTCTGTCATTTCTTAAAATATGATTAAAAATGAGGCAATGGCTTTGATTAAATGAAAAACAATAGTCCTGCCACCATGAGTCACTGTGAAGAACCTGACCTGGTCTTCTCAATACCCTGTAGGTACTGGGGGACTGCTCTTAGATACCTCATGAAGCCACACCTTCTCCTGTTCAAATAAGTCCCCAGTCCTGCAGACTCTGCTGACAGGGTGAAAGCTCAAGTCTTGGATTGGGCCACCCCCTGGACTGACCCCTTTTTATTGTTTTATTGACAACTTTCTTGTATGGGGGGGGGGGGAGGGGGGGGGGGGGGGACATGGGACGGGACGGGGACAAAGCTGAACACAGTTCTTTGTATGTAGTTTAATGCACACATCAAAGCCTGAAACTCAGATTTATGTAAGAATAGAGCTTTTTCAAAGAGAAAGACTGGGTGCTTCATTGACATAATCTGTGTTAACAGTTCAGTTCCATAACAGTTATAAATACTCAGTGTTGTAGAGAAATGCTGAAGGAAAAATGACGATTTACTCATATCCTGTTCATTCATATCAATCCCAGTAAATATGATGAGAACAAATAACATGGTAAATACTTGTGTATGTGTAAAAGGAAGTTACCTTGTGTTAGAAAATGTGCTATTTCTACTTGACATATCCAGAAAGAGAACTGAACTGTTGAACAACTTTGTTAAATGGTATTAAGAGGTAGTTGCCTTGTTTAAAGAAATATGATTAATTTTAAGTTCATAAAATGTAACTGTATGTGATTAATCCTATTTAAATAATAAATTTTAAAAGAATTTATGGTAAGCTCTTGATTTAACTGAACTTTAAATATTATGATAAAAGACATATGTAGTACCTTATAGTATACATTCTTCCTGAAGGTGTTTTCTGGCCTGGTTTCTGACTGTAAGGAGTGTTATATATAAATGATGAATGATTTTGGCATTGAAGTGATATGCTAACTTTTTGAAAAGCAGACAAATAGATGTGTATATATTTATGTATATAGATGCATGTATATACATGTAAATATATATGTATATAGTTTTGGACTCCTCATACTCATCAAAGATGAAATCTGTGGCTTGACACTTTGATTTTCAAGTTCAACTTTCATAAACTCAAGTCCTTTAGGCAAAGAATGAATACAGTGCTCACTTTGCTTACAAACAAACTTATATACTTTTCTTACAAACAAACACTCCAGAGACTTTCAGTCAGAGAACATAAACTGAAGCAAGTTAGCAAACAGTATTGAAACACGATGCATGTACAGGTGGTAGTTTAGGCAGGACTGGTCACAATGTCTGCATAGATGCCCATCCTCAAAGGCAAATCAGCAGGGTGACACCTTCAGCGGCGCTGTTTTCAAAAATGACAGCTTCAGGGACATAACCTATTTCATGGTCCATGATATGAGCCTGTCATCCTTTTGTATACCTGGCATATAGTTATATATGCCTCATGTGTTGCAAATGGAAGTAAATTCCCTTTCTGAAAACAATTTCACAGTCAGGCCAGTATCTGTGTTAAGATAAAAAACAGTTTCTTGCAAGAATTTCTTTCACAGCATGGTTCTTCCAGGTATAATGGTCAGTCTGATGGAAACAAGTCTAGAATGAGAATGGGAAGGGAAGCGATGAAGGAAATTCAGAAACACTCTAAGAAATAGAAAGATATAAAAGGGGAGATGTAGGCAAGGGTAAAGTTTAAAGTCCTTGAAGCAGTGTAAGAGGTTTCTGAAATTCTTATAGTAAAAATATTAATGCAAGCAGCACACAGAGAAGAAAGATCAGAGCTTGAACAGATGATCAGCAAGGTAAACAAGATTTTCACAGCTAAATCATAAATAAACAAAGTCATGGGGATCATGCTTTAGGAGTATTTGTTGTTGTAGTTGATTCATTTTTCCTTATTTATTAAACTAAATCTGGTAACACAAGCTTAAGCCAACTATGTTACTTATCATCATTTCTCACTTGAATTAATGTAAGGGGAAATTGAAAGCAAAGAAAACTCTGCTGCTTTACTCCAGTAAGAATAAGTAAGTTGCTTTGCACACAGAATACAAAATCTGGGAAACATTTTGTCTGGGTAATGTTCTTTCTAGATACATGTGCTTTCCTTTATGTTGCATATAACTTGTTGTAGTACAGGCTGTATCAGAAATTATGAAAAAGTAATAAATGACATGCATATAAATAAAGCAGATGATTGTTTAATGTAGTTAAGATGTGTTGGCCTGGTCTTGACTTTGCATGTGTTTTACTTCACTGGTAGCTGAAAATAAGAAGAAATATGTCTTTTACTGAAAGTTCTTTCCTTAATGATGCTTCTCACCTGGCTGACAGCAAAACTGGTACTCCTACAGTGTTATCACTGTATACAGAGCTGTGGTCCTCACCAAAGACATGAAGAATGGAAGAGAAGGTGCCTAGTTTTCACTTTAAAAACTTTGCAAGGTTCACTGCTTCCACCTGTAAAGTTATCTTGGGGAATGTGAAATGAAGGAAACTCATCACCCAGTTTGAAATTGTATTACTGATTTTCCCCCTAAAGCTCCCTAAAAGATAGCAATCCTGAGATAAGTCACCTCAGTTGTTGAAAAGATAGAGTGGTGCCTAGGTAGAAGCAACAGCAGCTTCAGCTTGTCACTAACAGCTTGTTAGTGTGACTGTGATTTAGAGAAGCAAAGGAAGAACTAATCCCCTCTCTAACACATAAGATGCAGTCTAGATTTTTTAGACTGAGTGCTGGAAGTTAGTTATATAAATCCAAAAATCCCTGGAGTAAGTCCCTCCTCCCTCTTTCCTTACCATGGAGATATGGTGCAATGGTAGGACTTTTTTGTAATGGATATTTCAGTGAACTAGATGTACCAGATTACTGTGGGCATCTGTGGGCTCTACTGTGAGCTAGTAATCTTCTTCTCAGTAGAAATGTATGTTTTGCGTCTTTATGTTTTGCCTCCATCTGTACTTTGTCCCTTGCTTCCACAACTAATGCAGAGGAACAGTCCCTTCTCTTTACCTGAGAGAAAGAATTATATATTTTGCAATGTAAGCTTTCTTCATTAGAGGGAAAAATTTATGTTGTTTCTTCATGAATACAAATCTACTCTGAAGTAAATATTCAATGTATCAAGTAGTGTGGGTATAATGCAGTGTGGAATGTGCTGTTTACAGATAGAAATAATTTCATAGTTACTGAGTTACTGATTACTATGTTAATGCTTCACAAAATCACTTTTAAAACAATCACATGGGAAGAGAAGAGAAAATACCCTCAAACCTCAGTTAGTTACTCTGGCTAACTTAAGTTTGTCAATTCTTCTAACAATATAACATTTAATATAGATCCACTTCTCAAAAGGGAGTTTTAGAAACAATGGGCTGAGCCTTAATACCATGTTTCACAATCCCTGTGTATGACAAGAGACTGGATTTGCTTCAATTTTCCTTCAGTATTGTTGTGGTTTAACCCGGCTGGCAGCTAAACACCACACAGCCGTTCGCTCACCCTCCCCCCTCCCTCTCTGGGATGGGGGAGAGAAACGGGAAAGTGAAGCCTGTGAGTTGAGATAAAGACAGTTTATTAAGACAGGAAAATAATAATAACAATAATAATAATAATAGTGATAATGGTAATAGTATTAACAATAATAATGTGTAAGAAAACAAGTGATGCACAATGCAATTGCTCACCACCCGCTGACCGATGCCCAGCCTATTCCCGAGCAGCCGGCCCCCCCACCCCGGCCAGCCACCCCTATATATTGTTTAGCATGACGTCAGATGGTATGGAATACCCCTTTGGCCAGTTTGGGTCAGCTGTCCTGGGTCTGTCCCCTCCCAGCTCCTGCTGCACCCCCAGCCTGCTCGCTGGCAGGACAGAGCAAGAAGCCGAAAAGTCCTTGGCCTGGTGTAAACACTGCTCTGCAACAATTAAAACATCAGCATGTTATCAGCGCTCTTCTCATCCTAATCCAAAACATAGCACCCTACCAGCTACTATGAGCTACTTACCTCTGTCCTAACTGGAACCAGGACAAGTATTTGTAAACTATTGGTAGCACACCCAAATAACTGGAATCAAAGATTAATGGCATAAATGTATTTGGCAAGCAGAAATATTAAATAAAGTAGTTCAGGCTCATTTAAACCAACAAGATGCTGTTTTGTTCCTCCTCCCCTCCCCTCTCCACCCCACCACCCACACACATTTCCAGGCACATGGAAAAAATGTATTTGAACAGATTTTGCTTGTGTAGAACATTTATAGATGGCATATTGCTTACATCAAACACATACAAATTTTACCCACTGGTAATTCCCTTCTGCCTGATATCACCTGAGTGTGATATATTTCTCTTGCTATGATATTAAGAGATAGACTCTGAGCTGATACAACTTGCTTGTTTTATTGCTAGCCTAGAGGGGAATGAAAACATTTGTAAGTATAAAAATTAGTGTTTATTGTCTTTGCCTTCTTCTGCCTCCTGAGTTTTCCCCTCTGGACTAAGAAAGATGTGTCTGGAGGTTAAAAGACATGGCATAGTGGACAAATTGAACTTCAGAATTGAAAGGTCATTTCAAGCAAATTTTATATTTCCCCTGTGGTGGTCTATTGCAAATAAATTTTGGTCTAATGGCTGCACTTGTACTAGCTTTGGATATAAAAGATTAATAGATTTTTATAGAATCTGATGTCAGAAGGGACCGTTAGAACATATAGCCTGACTACCTGAAAATCAGGTCATTACATTTCACTAAGTTGCCCTTATGTTTGGTCTGATGGTTGTCCAGTACCATGTCCAGGTGGTTTTTGAAGATCTCCAAGGAGAGAGACTCCATCACTTCTCTGGACAGCCTGTGCCTGTGCTCCATCACCTTTGCTAAAATGATTCCTGCTGTTCAGAGAGAACCTCCTCTATTTTAGTTTGTGCCCATTGTCTCTTGTCCTGTCCCTGGGCACCACTAAAATGAGCATAGTAATGTCTTCTTTTCATCCTCCCATCAGATATTTGTATACATTGATAAGATCCCTTCTGAGTCTTCTCTTCTGCAGGCTAAACAGTCCCAGATCTCTGTTATAAAAATTATGCAAGTCAAATACCAACAGGGTTTGACTCTAGGTTTCTGCAATGTTAATAAACCATAAATAAATAAATAAATAAAAATCTTTTACAGAGTTAAAGTTACAACAGCTCAAGCTGTGTGTCTTTGAGGAGGGATCCCAGAGAAATCCTTTGGCAATTATGACCTCACACTCTACATTCCCAACCCCTCACCTGACAGTCCAGATCAGTAGTAATATTAGGTTTGGAGTTCTTTCTGCTCTGGATTGGTTTCTTTCATTGTCTCTAGGTGAGAAGTTTTCTCCTGTCTTCAGGGTTATAGAATCCACTGATGGTTGCAGAGTCTGTCAGTGTAGTCTCTCTTTCTTCCTTATCTTCTAGTTCAAGCCAGCTCTATGGCCTTCCTTACTTGTAACAGGGAATATGTTCAACAACCTGCAGCCTTATACTTCAGAAAATTGTGCTTGTGCTAGTAAGATGCAAATAGCACGCTAAATTGCACAACACTCTCTCAGCCTCTCCTAATAGGAGAGCTGCTCCACTCCATTCAACATTATGGCCCTCCACACTGGCCCTCTCCAGTAGCTCCTTATCTTGTACTGGGGTCGAGAACTGGATCACCTCCCTCAACTTGTTGGCAATACTTTGCCCAATGCATCCCATGATAGCATAGCCTTCTTTGTTGCAAGGGCACATTGCTGGCTCATGTCCACTTCCAAAGGATTTATTTCAACAATTTTGTAAAGAAAAAATGTTATTAGTGTTTTCAAGATGAAAATTTTTTTTCCATTTATTGACAGAATATGAACTTGTGAACTGAAATTAAGAATGTCAAAAGAACAATCTATTTTTTTTTGATAGGGATGAGAAATAATTTTAATTAAAAACAATTTTTCTAAATCTAGACTATGTTGGAAGGAAAATCAATATACATTGGAAATATTCATCATGAAAGTTATTTCCTGCTATATCTTGTTAGTTAGTCAAACACCCTTTCAGATTAGGGGTTTTTCCTTTCCCACTTACAGTTTTAATTTATCTTGTTTTCAGTTTCCATTAAAATCAGTAATGACTTGCATTCCTTTCTTGTGCATCTGCAGGCCTATATTTGCCTTACAATAAATAAATTTTATTTGAATGGGCCAGTTTTTCAAATGATCCATATTACTGTGCAGTTAACTGCAAACATTATTTCTTAACATTTCACCAAGCCTTCTAGCTTTAATAATTTTATAAGTACTGATTTTATATTCACTTCTAGATCATTAATGAAAATTCTGACATATTTATATCAATCGCTTCAAAATCTCATAAGGAACTTCAGTTCATTAGCTTCTTTTGAGTTCAGTGTCTTCAGTTCTTTCAGTATCAATCCACCCTTGGTGATCTTCAAAAGTTCTCTGGACATGCTCCTGGGCAGCCTTTAAGTGGCCTTGCTTGTGCAGGGGGCATTGGACAAGATAACTTCCAGAGACCCCTTCTAATCTCAACCATTCTCTGATATTGATAATAAACTAGGATATTGTAATTCAGTGTTAGATAAAAACCATAAATCAGTCAAAATATGTTGTATAGAAATACCTCTGCATTAATTCAATCAACCAAACTGGTAGTGAGCTCACTTCTGGATTTCCCAGAATTTATTAAAAATTGTTTACAGGTCATAAAATTCTGGAGCCATCTCTTTTCAGATGAAAATTTTCCTTAGATCTTTACAAATTACTGGATACCGTTTCATAAACATTCCAATCTTTTTTTCCCAGTGTTTTCAAATAAACAACAACAACAAAATCTCCCAAAGATCTATTTCTATAATTCCACTTCTTTGCAAATATAGCACAGAACAGTTATTGAGGACTATTTGCATCACTCATCAACTTTATTAGTTCTCTCTTTCATAGGTCACAAGTTAGTTTAAAATTCTTTAGTTTCTAATTAATATATTCAAAACACTATTTTTTTTTACTTACCCCAAGTATATTTTCCCCTGATAGAACTGGCATTTTTAGAATCCTAGAATGGCTTATGTTGGAAAGGACCTTAAATATCATCTAGTTCCAACCTCCCTGCCATGGGCAGGAATGCCACCCCTAGATCAAGTTGCCCAGGGCCTTATCCAATATAGTGTTGAACACCTCCAGGAATGGGGCATCCACAGCTTCTCTGGGCAACCTGTGCTACTGCCTCATCACCCTCTGAGTGAAGAATTTCCTTCTAACCTCTAATCTAAATCTCCCCTCTTTTAGTTTAAAGCTATTCCCCTTTGTCTTGTCATTTTCAGCCTGAGCAAAAAGTCACTCTCCATCTTTTTTATAAACCCCCTTTAAGTATTGAGAAGCTGCAATAATGTCACCCTGGAGCCTTCTCTTTTTTCAGGCTGAACATTCCCAGCTATCTCAGCCTTTCTTCTTAAGAGAGGTCCTCTGATCGCCTTGTGGCCCTCCTCTAGAAGTTTTCTAACATATTTATATAGTAAATACAAATATATATATATACATATAAAATAAATTATAAATGCATATTATATAAATTATAAATGATTTTCAAGTCATTGCTTTAATAGTTGTTGCCTTGGCTTATCCTGCGCTGCAAGTTATTATTATTATTATTATTATTTATTTATTATTATTATTTTAATTCGGTGTGTATTAATCAGATAGATCTCTTGGTTCTCAGTTACTGTAAAATTTTGTTTTATGTCTTCTCTACTCATACATATATTTTCATATGATAACCAAAGCAGAAAAGCAATTAAAAAAAAATAAAATCCAGACACAACTTAAAACAGCCTTGTTGTATAATTACACACATATTTCCAGCTTTTTGGCTTAAAAAGAGAGATGTGCTATTCTGTGGCAATAAGATGTTTGATAATTATACTCAAAATACACTTTAGAAATTGCATAATTTAATTCCATTAGAAAGACCTCTGTTTTCTACGTGATGATGTAGCTGAGGCATTTCTTATTCAAGTCTGAAACTTAGCTTTTGCCATCCTTCCATATCAGCCTCCTTATGTTAGTGGACCAGCAGGGATTTCAGCTATCAGGATTTTGTTTATTCAAGAACAGAGAAAATGAAAGATGTATGTAGTGTTTTTCAAAGGCATAGTGGCAGTGGTGATCTAATAGCAAAGACAGTGAATGAGCACATAGTTTTGGTTGGCTGGATAACATTCAGATGTCAAGCCACAGAGATGATATTTTTATTCAGAATATAAAAGTAACTCTGTGTTATACTTTCCTTCTCAAAATCGGTTATCTAGATGCCCTCTGGGCAGTCTCTAAGGCAGGAAGTCTGGATGTGCATTTGCAAATGGTTTCTCAGTTCTCAGCTGATGAACTGGGGAGAACTAACCTGATGATGTAAAATCACCAGTAGGCTACTGTACGATACAGAGGGAACTGGACTGTGTAGTTTCTGCTTCAGTGAAGTTCGTTGGTGCCTAGTGTGCCAGAATGCAGTTACATTCAAAAAGAGGCTAGAATCAAAGAGGAGAAAAAGACAAAATTGTAAACCAGAGATGTGGGTTACTTGAGTGTGATCTATGCATCCTGTCAGCAACTAATAAATATTTAATTGTAATTAATTGACATTAAGGATCAGGGTTTATATGTTTCTTCTTTACAGAGAGTAAATGCAGTTCTGTAGAGGTCAACACCAATCCTCAGTACCACAGAAATTCTTAGAATAGCTTATGGTTCTCTGCATGTGAAAGAATTTTCTGTCATTAAAGTAAATAAATAAATAAATAAATAAATAAATAAATAAATAAATAAAAGACCAAGTTCTCCCTCTGACTATGCATAAATAAGAACATCCATTGATGTTTTTCAGTAAAAGATGAATCTAAATTATCCCAGGAATTTGTTACATCTCTAATTCATGGTAACTATCTTTTGTATAAGCATCAACGGTGTTAACTTTTATAAGTGTACACTATCTACCATATTGAAAAATTGGCAGATGAAGGAAACAGCAATTTTTTTGAAAGCGTTAAAACATAAAGAGTTAGAATTTTGATTTAAATAATATAAACTGGCATGTTTGGAAACATATCTATACATGTAAGTGCATTTACTGTTTAGTAAATTGCATATTCAACTTAAAATGTATTTTAGAAGATATAAGCAACTTAACTTTACGTTAAAAAGACTGGGATGAAGTAATTGTGTCCCATCTGACACAAGTTAATGTACTAAAATAATTGGTTTTAGAAGTAACTCTATTATTCAGAGCCAAATAGTGCACCTGATGAACAATATTAATTATTTTTCTAGAAATGTTTGTGATACAGGTGTTTTTATTTCAGACAAGAAATCATCATTTACTTAGGGCTTAAAGACAGTACTACATTCCTCTTATTTTATTTTAATATAGGATTATATCTAATTGCTTTGATAAGTAATTATAAGCTTAATTTATATGCAAGTTTAATTTAAATTTAAATGTTTTTAGAAAAAAAAATCATTTTCTTTTACTAATACATTGCTTATATAACACTTTCTCTACAGATCTAAAAAAAAGAGAACACTAAAGAAAAAATGCTGTAACCTGTACATGAAGCATACGAGAATCTGTCAGCTCAATTTCATCATGTAGCTAGAGTATAACTACTTAATGGGGTTAATATACAGACATCTTCAAGAGCCAATGGCTATCTTCTACAGTGGTTTGTGGACTGCAGTTAAAGCCTTTTTTTTTTTTTTTTTTTTTTTTTTTATGACAAGGATTGCAAGTCCACAAAAACTTTCATAATAGTCTGCATTCATTGGCAATATTAGAGCTAATATTATCTCCAGTATGTGCTTATTAAGTTCAAAACTTTGAGTGGCACCTTGACTTTTGTAGCCTCTGGATGCCAGCTGGATGAGGTTATAAACCTAACACAGTAGTTTATACCAACATTATTTTTCTGTATCCAAGAAGCAAGCCCCAAGCAGTTGAACAGAAGGAAGCATTTTCTCCTTCCTTGAACAAAGAAGAAAATTAATTTTGCCTGCATTTCAGTCTTCAGTGTGATAAAGTCAATGGAATGTTAAGAAGCTTAGTAAATAAGTCATTTGGTGATTCGTACAGAGAAAAAGACCTATAAAGATATATGGCTACATGATAGCTTTAGTCATTTAAACACTGTAATCTGACAGCTAAATCTATTCACTGCAATAAGGAGTAAGTCAAAGAATTACACAAAGCAGTGCATTAAATTATATAAAGCTATTCATAGTCACACACAGGCCACTACTGATCTGTCACAGATGATCTTTGCATAAATGCACCTAATCATTGAAGGACAAACAATTTTAAAGATTTATTTATTCATTAAGCAATTTATTAACAATTATGGCCCATTTGAATACATTCTCTACATATAATCTGTGTCAACATTTGCATTTGTCATTGTAAAACAAAATGATGACAACAAAAAGTGACCTTTTACAGTTCTTTCTTAACAGTGTAATTTATTACAATGGCAAGTATGAAGCTGTAGATAATATCTGCAGTTTGCTAAATAAATCTTTCTTAAATTAGTTAGCTGCAGCTAAAACAAAATCTTCTAAGGAATTTAAATTACTTTGGAGTTACCATGGTTCCCTGGTATTCCCTCCATCATAATGCAAATTAAATAAATGGGACTTAAATGTCATAACAGCATCAGAACGTTTGAAGTTCATACACGCCCTTTGTGATCACTTGATTCAGCAGGGTCTCAGTGGTCCCTATGAGACAGATTATATTGAGAAAAGGCATATACGTTTAAAAAAAATGCTTACTAGATAACAGAATATTCACATCTCCTTGCCACATCTCACATGCTGTTTTCTGTTGATTTCTTCTGACTGAAAATACTTTCATGTAAAATATTAAGAACTATAGGCTATTGTGATAGCATAAAAATTCCCCAAACCAAAACAGAGCAACAGACTATGTATTGAATAAAAATATGTATTAAATAATATATTTTTTTCAATAAACATTTAGTTATTTGCTTGCAGAAATAAAATTAAACTAAGGTTTATTTATTAGGTTTTATTTATTGATTAATTTGCTCGCTCACATACCATGGCCATTTTCACGTAAACAGCCTTGAAGAATTTTTAGGAGGTTTGTGTGGATACTACTCAGTACTCAGTAAAGGTCCTGGAAAACACTATCTCTAATTAAGAGCGAACACATATTAAAATTTGTTACTTAGGCCTTAATTGCCCATGTGTATGTGTACCAAATCTTTTTACTTTAGTCTGAGATTTTATAGATGTAGAGCAAGAAAGGCAGTCTTAAAAGACGGAGGAAATCTCTTTCATCTCAGTCAGAATATATTGTTTCTGTGATTTTGTGGACACATACATTCATAACATACATTATGCTTCGCTGGGTTAAAAACTGGCTGGATAGCCGGGCCCAAAGAGTCGTGGTTAAGGGAGTTAAATCCAGTTGGAGGCCGGTCACTAGTGGAGTCCCCCAGGGCTCAGTACTGGGGCCAGTTCTCTTTAACATCTTTATCGATGATCTGGATGAGGGGATCGAGTGCACCCTCAGTAAGTTTGCAGACGACACCAAGTTAGGTGCGTGTGTCCATCTGCTCGAGGGTAGGAAGGCTCTGCAGGAAGATCTGGATAGGCTGGACCAATGGGCTGAGGCCAACTGTATGACGTTCAACAAGGCCAAGTGCCAGGTCCTGCACCTGGGGCACAACAACCCCAAGCAGCGCTACAGGCTGAGAGATGAGTGGTTGGAAAGCTGCCTGGCAGAGAAGGACCTGGGAGTATTTGTTGATAATCGGCTGAATATGAGCTAGCAGTGTGCTCAGGCGGCCAAGAAGGCCAACAGCATCCTGGCTTTTATAAGAAACAGTGTGGCCAGCAGGGCTAGGGAAGTGATTGTCCCCCTGTACTTGGCTCTGGTGAGGCCACACCTCGAGTACTGTGTTCAGTTTTGGGCCTCTTTCTACAGAGAAGGACACTGAGGTGCTTGAGCGAGTCCAGCTGGTGAGGGGTCTGGAGAACAAGTCTTATGAGGAGCAGCTGAGGGAGGGGTCCCAGTGAGGGGAGCTTACGAGGAGGGGCTGATTGTTCAGCCTGGAGAAGAGGAGGCTCAGGGGTGACCTTACTGCGCTCTATAGGTACCTTAAAGGAGGCTGTAGCGAGGTGGGGGTTGGTCTATTCTCCCACGTGCCTGGTGACAGGATGAGGGGGAATGGGCTAAAGTTACGCCAGGGGAGGTTTAGGTTGGATATTAGAAAGAACTTCTTTATTGAAAGGGTTGTTAGGCATTGGAATGGGCTGCCCAGGGAAGTGGTTGAGTCACCATCCCTGGAGGTCTTTAAAAGACATTTAGATGTAGAGCTGAGTGATATGGTTTAGTGGTTTAGTGGAGGACTTGTTAGTGTTAGGTCAGAGGTTGGACTAGGTGATCTTGGAGGTCTCTTCCAACCTAGATGATTCTGTGATTCTGTGAAGCATGAAAACTTCTATACAGGAACTATATCATACAGCAATTTTCCTGAAACATGTTAATAATGGGAACATAGACTCATTTTACAGTAATCTGTCCAAAAGACCACTTCTGGAAGTTTTTTGTGTCCTCACACTCATTTTTTTCAAACATCTGATCTGTCCTCTTGCCTGGCTAGCTGCATTGTATTGCAGCATCTTCTTTGGGAAGCAATACAAAATCATGGTCTTCAGAAATGCTTCTTTCTCTGATGTCTCTCCATTTATTTTCAAGTCTCATTCCTAGAAAGATCAGGAAGTAGAGGAAGCAGGATCTCAGAAAAATAAAAACAGAAAACAAAGAAACAAACCAAGAAAAAGGATTTTTTTTCTTTTTATAAAAGCTATTAACAATTTTTGTATTTTTATTTTTATTTATATATTTATTTTCCCCCCAGTCTGCTCCCTCTTATTCTGATCACTTAGAGAATTGTTATAACCTATTACAGCTTGCTCAGGTCTTTTGCTGTAAGGCTCTCTCTCTCTTGACAACATCTATTTGATTTAGTTCGTATTAAATCAATATATATATATACGAACAGGTATAAATAGGAGAGTGGAAAATAAAAAAGGATTAAATGAACACCAATATTATATATTTTTTATTTAAATAAATGTTTCTTCAGTCTAATCAGGAGCATTTCATTCTAAAGCATCCATTTATGGTTTGAAAAGTCACCTAAAGATATGGACTACTCATTCTATATTCTGAGTAATTTCTGTTTAATTTACTGAAAAAAGAACAAGTTTTACTATTTCCAGTGCTCAGAGTCAGTAAATCCATATTTTATTCCACCTCATTTGTCTTGATGAACAGAGAAAACTGGAAGATAAATTCTAAAATTCTAAATTGTCTGTGAAAGGGTTGGTAGTTGTCCTGCTAAGACATCAAATAGTAGTAATTCTACAGTATGAATTCTAGGTATTTTGAGAATGTCATTTATTGATCTGATATCAGCTTTTACCTCAAACAAAATGTGACATTATTGGTTTTGATGAATATGACGATAGGGATTTGGCAACTCTATAAGTACCTATAGAGTTAGAGTTGCTGACTATATTACTTAAAAATTTTAAATTTGTTGGTTGTGAACAGTTGTTTACCTGAGAATTTTAGTATGCAAAACAAAATTGCCTGCTTCTGAAAGGAATGATTCTAATTTGTGAAACATTTTTTTTCTTTTCTTTCTCCTTTTTCTCCTCGTTGCTTTCTGATAGCTATTATTTTTCTGTCTCTTGAAGCTTATTTAACTTGAAAAGCATATGCTAGAAAAATGATACACACAAAAGACAATGTTCAGGAATGTTTTTTTCCTCCGAGGCAGAGGAAACTCATCCCTACTGTGACTATTGAAATGAGTAGAACAACATCAAACATGCTTTTAGGTGTATTTAATGAACAAAGAGAAAAACAGATGTTTTTATTCTTGCTGGTTTTTGTTTTTGTTTATAAGTAAAGGCAGCTAGTCTAAGTGTCTCTTTTCCAGCCTTGGAAGCAGTACAGCAGTTCTGGTATAA
Source organism: Anser cygnoides (assembly GCF_040182565.1). Lineage (NCBI taxonomy): Eukaryota > Metazoa > Chordata > Aves > Anseriformes > Anatidae > Anser > Anser cygnoides. The sequence continues at coordinate 61,070,455 of NC_089876.1, read as the reverse complement.
TGTTCTGGTCAAGTTCAACACAAACCCAGTTATAGCTAACCCTCAACCTTTTTGAAAACCCATAGGATTAGTGAGAGTCTTAATAAACTGCCTAATTTGTAATCTGCTACTTATCCATAGTAACTGATGGAGGGAAGAAGGGAATAGGGGTCTTTTAGAAAGTTCTCAGAAATTGGAATTCTCTCTTATATCAAATTAGGAAATGGAAGTTACCAGGAACATCTAAAAATATTTCTGTGTTACCGTTATAACCTTAATTATTTTATTAGTTGACAGTCCCCTCTGTGGGAAATAAGACTGGCTAAATTTATAGCTGGGAAAAGTTGCTGCAGCACGAACTTGATTATAAAGTTTAAATATAAGCTATCCTGAGCCTCAGTGACGGTCTGCTTTTACTGTCTAATAATTCTGAATTTGAAATATGCAGAGTGGCAGATTTTACTTTACTAATAACAAATAATTGTTCTACTTCATATAGAAAGATGTTTTGGAAGAGGTTGTTCTTAATTTACTTGTCTATTTGGTCATGGAAACTGGCTTAGCTTCCCACCAGCAGAGAAATAGCTCATGGAAGATTCACCTAAGGATTAATATACAGTTGTGCCCAAACAATATGCAAATATCTTTCTAATTAACCGTGAAAAAGTTATGACAATGTCAACAAAAGAAGAAAGAAGAGTCCACCTTGACTCCAGTTATCTCTTTCTTGTCTTTACCTTATAAAAAGGATCCATCAATATGTCCTCCCTCAAGAGACTATCTTGTTATTTTAAAAATAATTTTACCTCTCCAAATCCAGAAGAGACGTGTGGTATTTAAGATATTCCCTTGAATTATTTCAGTAGCCCTGAAAACAGTTGATTCAGAGTCCTACAGAGTATATAATTTAGTCAAGAAACCTTGACTAAAAGTCATTCTTTACCTTGTATTGAGTAGGTGTCCTGGTTTCAAACTTTATAAGGATTATAAAGCAGTATTCTCTCTTTTTTTTTCTTTTTTTCTTTCTTTCTTTTTTTTTTTTTTCCCAAAGACACCTTCCACCATTTTCACACATGATTTTATACAGAAAAAGAACACTAGAAACAAACATCCAAAATTTCCTGGAAAATCAGGATTAAGAAAAAAACTTCAAAATTGTTATCTTTTTAATTTTACTTCAATGTTCTTTTAAAAATATATATATATTTTGACACTCATAACAATATTTGCTAGACTGCTTTATTGAAAGTGTAACTAATTGGCTATTGGATGTAATTACTTTATATTTATTCATATCCAAAGTACTGTGACGAATTTTGATTCACCCAGTATGAGAGAGAGATTAACAAACTGGAACATCAGGTGGAGGGAAACTAAGATGGTCAGTGAGACAGAACACTTGAAATATAGAGAGAGACTGAGTAAACTTGTTTTGTGTGTGTGTGTGTATGTTTTTTTCTATGTCTCTGAAGAACACAAAGCTTAGGGGAAGTCGAGTTTAATTTCAGCCTTGTGCTACATAAAACTGTTAATCAGAATGTTGTGGAGTAGAAGAGCTAGAATCTTCTTATATAGCAAAAGGAGAAGAGACAATGTTCACAAAGTGATGCATGGGAAACTGCATATAAGGTGCAATTAGCACTGAGACATATTTTCCACAGGTGTAGTGAAAGCTCTGCTCCTATAGATTTTCAGAATTTGACTGGACAATGCTTTGTGAAACCTGAACTAACTTTGAGATAAGCCCTGCTCTGATCAGGAGGTTGTAGAAGGGATGAGATGATGCCTTTTCCTTAGTTATCTGTATGCTTCTTTAAGTCCATGACAACATAGAAATATAGAGTATTTTATGCAAAATAGAAGTTTAATCAATGTGAAAAATATGAATGTTTTTCTTACAGCAATATCAGCATTTAAAAAGCATTTAAAGGTTAGTGACAATATCAGATTTCATTAAACAGACAAAAAGGAAATACCATCCCCAGTTCTGAGCTATATCAAGTACTTGTTCTGGAAAAATAAATAAATAAATAAATAAAATTAAAAACAAAACAAAACAAAAAATGGAAAGAAATGCTTTTATATTTCCAACCATTTGTTGGCTATCCTAAGAAGGTGATTAATGTACATTCTAAGAAGATAAATAGTTTAAATATGAGGTGGTACAGAATCACAGAATGGATAGTGTTGGAACATACCTTTGGAAATCATCTGCTCCAACCGTCCTTCTCAAGGAGGGCTGCATAATCACCTGCAATCTACAGCTAGATGTTCAGGCAGATTTTGACAATCTCTGAGGGAGACTCCATGACCTTTCTGGGCAACACATGCCAGTGCTCCATCACCTGCACTGTAAAGAAGTGTTTCTTGATGTTCAGTGGGAACCTCCTGTGTACCAGTTTGTGCTCCTTGTCTCTTGTCCTGTCCTGCACCACTGGAAAAAGCCTGTCACTCTCCTCTTTGCACTCTCCCTTCAGGTATTTGTGTATGTAGATCCATTCTGAGCACCCTCTTCTCTAGGCTGAACAATCTCAATTCTTTCAGCCTCTCTTCACAGGAGAGCTGTTTCAGCCCCTTTATTGTCATGCCCTCTTTTGGATTCTTTATAGTAGCTGCATTTCTGTCTTGTACTGGGGGGCCCAGAGCTGGACACAGTATTCCAGGTGCAGCCTCAGCAATGCTGAGAAGTGTGGAAGGATCACCTCTCTTGACCTGCTGGCAGTATTTTGCCTAACACAGCCAATAATTCCGTTAGCCTTCTTAGCAGCAAGGGCACATTGCTGACTCAGATTGCATACAGATTTCATATGATACAGATTTCCTATGGTCAGAGAAGTTACTGGACTAAGCTATAACCTGGGAGGCTTGTGCGTAGTCCCGGTGTTTTGCCCAAATCTTCTAATTCTTTTCCATTTATAGTATTTTGGAAGCAATTACTCTACCCAAATTTTACAAACAATATAACTGAAAGACTGCAAATCTTCATGCGAACTGTAAAGACGACTTGCTGCTAATGTCCTTCCTCTGTCTTAGTCAGTATTCCAGAGTGACTTTCAGTATAAACAAACTAGATTTGCAAGAATTCTTGCTAACACAGTGTTGTCCTTTTATAGTCACTGCATATACATTCAGTAATTTCTAAATTTACTACCAAATGTATTCTAAAAGTCCTAACGCTGGACTTACACAACGAAGCGTAGTTTCTATGCTCTTCCAAGGAGTATCTTCCTAGACTTACTGCTTAGTTTCTTTTAGTTGTTCATATGGTCATTAGTTCACATATCTAACTCTTCTACATGCCTGAATTAAAGCTTATGTCTAAGTAGTTAGCTCACCTACAAAAGCACCAATTTTTAGAAAAGCTGCAGGGCTGATTGGGAACTATAAACTGTCAAGTACAACTATTTCTGTGCCAGTCATTGACAGAAATAATATATTCATAAAGTATGTATTATATAATCAATAAAAATATTATCATTATAATATATGTAATATAATTTAATAACAATTATTATGTGTATTACATTTAAATATTGAATGGGGCTTTGGTAGAGGACAGTCACACTTCTAAAAGGTGGTAAGAGCTCTTTAAAAGTGTCAATAAACATGTGAGTGACAGTGTTTTGAAGAGCCTGACATAACATTTTACTTCATTAAAAAAACTAATAAAAACCAAAATGACTGAAGTTAATATGATGAAAAGATAGGAGGAAACTAAACATATGTTTTTACCAGGAAAGTGAATCTGTTAACTTAGGTGATTTGAATGTGTAAGGCATCTTACGCAACCAGTATGCATAAAGTCAAATGTTTGAATGCTACCAGCGAAAAAGCTGTTTCCCCTTGGTGACTACCAACTAGCTTTCTAGAACCTTCAATTCACCATATGTTTCTCATTCCAGTTATAACAAAAATATGGTCTTCTAAAGATCTTTTCTTACAGCACTTAGGAATAGCTAGGTTTTGATAAAACCTAATGAAAATACAGTCCAAAGTCTTTGTGCCCCTAATGATAATAACTAAAATAACAGATTTATATCATAGACAAAACCCAACCAACCACCACCACCACCAACAATAACAAAAGGAAAAAAGGGAAAAAAAAAAAAAAAAAAAAGCAAAACTCATGACAAATACATGGCTCTTAAACTTTCAGGAAGGACTAGGATGGTATGTTAAAACCAAAAATGATGGAAATGTCTGTTGCTCATACTGGCTTGAAAAGTGAGGATAAAAATGTAACTGCTTTAGATATCAACCTTACTTGAGTGTAATATTTTATTAACATTTATAAATCACTCAAAGGCTCACCTTGTTTTGAGTAAGTAGTTTCTATGTGCAGTATGCAAATGAAGAAATAAAGATAAGGAAAGATGGATGTGTCTACTTTGTGGATCCAAATGTGCTTTTGTAAGAAGTCAACAAGATTTTTGCTGGTAGAATAATTCAGAGCAGATGTTCTCTCACTGCTACAGCAGAGAACTTCATTTTACCTTAATCGTTTTAGCCCCATAGTGTGCCTCTACATAACTGTTGAGTGTGCACAATAGCTGTTTTTTTTGACATGCAGTCCCTTACTAAATCTTATTTAGTAATACCTTATAGGTAGAATCTGTTCTATATATATTTTTTAACTTCTGGATACAGATACCATCTACAGCAAATTAAAAAAATGCATAACACAAAGAAGATACAGGTAATGTATACTGTAAAAAAATGTTTATATAAAACATGCAGCACGTGGACTAATATGAAACAGGTTATCCAACATCTAGTACTACGCGTGCATATTATTATGGGTCTGAAAAATAGTTTTGAATGTTCATGTCTGATTCATGTGATTTCAATATAAAGTCCATGGAATTTGCTATTAAATAAGCGGAATAAATATTTTATTTATTTATTTATTTATTTAATGTTCTTAAAGAGGCTTACTTGGACACAAAATCTTTCTCTGTGTGTGCCACAGAAAATTAATGCATGTGGCCTTTAAAACTGTACCAGCAGCATTAATTCTTGGAGATGAGATATAAGAAAAGCAAGTTAAGCATTTTAATCAATGATCTGGAGTCATGATCAGCTTTGTAGCCCAGTCTCTAAAATTTTATTAACTCTCGTTCAAAATACCTCAAATAATGAGATAGCTATGACTTCCACTAGAACACTGGTCTACTTTAATAAAAATATTTGATAGGATATTTTCTTTTTAAGCCCTTGTCTTTTTGCTTGCCTGAGAAAGCTGCAGGTTTGGAACTTCTCAAAACTTAGATGATATTTTGACAATATGCTTTAAAAAACAAATCCTCTTTATACCATCTTCCCTCCCACCTACGTTGTTGACTACTGTAAATTATTGCCTAAAAGCTGTTCTATTCTTGGCATTTTGGTTTGGACTGCTGTGCCCAGGCTTCTTTGCAAAATATTAAGAAACAATCAAATGAAAAAGTGGAAGAAATCCAGAAAAGAACAAAACAGAATGCTAAGAGTTATAGTGACCATTATCTTGTATATGAAGCTGAAAGAGCTAGGTGTTTCTAGATTACAAATGTCCTGAAGAAATGTTGTTCCACTATACAAAGTAAGAGGATAATCTTTTACTTTAACTAGGAAAAGATAAATCAGACACATTTGTCATCAAGAAGGCCTGGTGATCTGAAGGAGACTTTCTATTTATAAGTAGCAAAACATTAGAATAGACCATCTAGTAATGTTGAGGCATTTAAGAAAACATTAGGCACTAATTTGTAAAAGATAGTCTAGGTGTAGCTGACCAATCTTTAGAGCCGATATGACTTCTGAGGTCCGTTCTTATTCATGTATTTCTACATAGCTGTAATTTTACAAATTACAATCTGAAAGTCATTTGAGATTCAAATGTAACTCTGTGAAAGAAGATACTTCTTTGTATGTATGACGAGTGTAAAAAGTGAAATAGAAAATAAGAGAACAGTAACTAAAAGACTGATTCAAAATACGAAGTCATATTTATACAACTATTTTTTTCATTATTTTATTTAGCTGAAAGGAGCACTAGTACTGAATATAGTCATAAGTAATCAAATGATAGGGTACTAAATGTGTGCATGTCTGTAAACATGCATGCAGTCTTGCATATGTTTCACTATTACTCAGTATTAAGATTACCGTGTTAGTCTTAAATGTCCTATATTTCTACATATTTTCTGAAATCAGATAAACTTTTTTTTATCTTCAAAACTACATCTTTTGGTTTTGAAATTTGTGTTCCAAAAATATTGGTAATTTTAATTATTCTTTGGCGGGAATTATTTTACATACTTATTTTTCTACTCTGCTGAGGATGAATTGTGGAAGACTGATGGCAGTTGTGCACTGCAGGTGTAAAGAAATAGGTGAAGAAAATCATTCATTTTTTAGGGTAGTATAAGTACAAAGTGTTATAGATCTACATGTAAAAAGTTCAATAAAAAGGAAGAAATAATAATAATAAAAAACAATAATTGACCTATTATGATATCTTGAACAAGTAGGAGAAGGCTCGCTATTTTATTTATTTATTTTAACTTGTTTTTTGGTTGGGAGGATATGCGTTAGGAGGATTAGAAATGATAAGAGCTAAAATTTAGCGTTTAGCAAAACTGATGGAGTTTTGACACTTCTAGACAATATATCAATCCATTTGTCAAGTAGTGGTTGTTCCCACTTAAAATAAATTGCATAAAAATAATAAACACTAAGCCCACAAACATATTTACAGATATTTTATTAAATAAAAAGCTACAAACAGACAAAAACAGATCTATGCAAACCTGATTGCTACTGTCAGAGATTGGTAATAATGGTATTATTTGAGTTAATATTGTAACTATATACCTATGAAATTAAATCACCTTTAGCCATACCTTCAAATAGAATCAGCCCATACCTGTTTCTTTATCTCTCTTTATATGAAACAGTTACAAAATGAAAATATAATTCCTCCCTTAAAAACAGATTTCTGTAATAGAAAGCCATGAAAGAAACGGCTATCTGTCAACTTTAGAGTTCCTTTGAAAACTTTAACCTTCTTCAGTATCTATTCACTGTCATGATTTCCTTTTATATCTACTTATTTGTTGGACTGGCTTGTGAAGTGCTTTGAAATAAGTTTAGGCAATGTGATACATAAAAGAAGCTGAAGAAGCATTATACTCCTCAATAGATGCAGATCTGGTGCAGAAAATTGGCAAATCTCTCAAATTCCTATTGACACATGGTTTACAGTAATAGGGTTTATGACTGTAAATATCAATCCCAGGCACAGGAATTCTTTCTTTCTTCCTTCCTTTCTTCCTTTCTTCCTTCCTTCCTTTCTCCCTTTCTTCCTTCCTTCCTTCCCTCCTTCCTTTTTCTTCCTTTCTTTTCCTTCCTTCCCTCCTTCCTTTTTCTTCCTTTCTTTTCCTTCCTTCCCTCCTTCATTTTTCTTCCTTTCTTTTCCTTCCTTCCTTCCTTTCTTTTCCTTCCTTCCTTCCTTCCTTCCTTCCTTCCTTCCTTCCTTCCTTCCTTCCTTCCTTCCTTTTTCCCTTTTAATCTAGATTTTTTTCTAATTCAAAGCTGTTTACCAAAGGGAAACAGATCATTCTTCATCCCCTTTACTTTTTCCACATATTTGTTTTCAGTGTTTCTCCCAATCTTCATTGTTTAAAAATGTTTGCTGGAACAGTTTATTGTTTTTATTGCACACAAGATACAAATGTAAAGGTTATGCAGTTCAGCTCAGGTGAATCTGATGCACATTAGGGGAAAACAATAGTAAAAACAGCATTAATGCATGACTTGCAACTGTACTGACAATTTCTAAATTTATATTTAAAATGAAAATAAATTTATTTTCTAAGACTGTTGTCAGATGAATTAGTTAGAGAGGACTAAAATCAGGATTGCTGTTATTTTGGAAATTAATTGGCCAAGTTCAGAGTGGGTTTCTTCATATCCCTAAAAAGTTTGCAGTCAAACCCTTGTTTTGTTTTATGCTTCAGTTTCTAAAACCTTTCCTGCTATCTGAATAAATTACAGATTTTTACTTTTCAAAAAGATTGAATAAATATACTCACAGGTGATGTTTTAAAGCTAATATGGAAGGCCTAGAGATTTCATTCTGTATAAGACACACCTGAAACATCTTGAAGTTATTTATTTTTTATTCCTACCACTAATATACATGTATGTTATACATAATTTTTAAGACAGAGTTAAAACAGACATGTACTGTGTGTTGGCTGAGAAAAAATGTCACTTCCAAACAATCTTCTTCTTGTGCCTCCTTCTTCAGGAGGGAAATGATTTGCTATTTCAGTTGCTCTCTTCTCTGAGCAAACACATCTTCTTACTGTCCAAGGCAGGGAGGTAGGCATGGGGCAGTGTACTTTCCCAAGGTTTATCTGCGTGCTTGAGTAGAAGGTAACAGAGGAAAGAGAGAGCAATTGCTTTTCTAGAAATTGTTCTTCATCTGGTGGTAGGGCTTGTCAGCCTTACGCATAACAGGGTTTATACAGGCTCCTGTTGTGAATTTGCATTCTCAGATAACAATACAAGATACAGCAAAGTCTCTTTTTGAGAAAAAACTGCTGGCTTCTGATTGAGACCTCAAAAGAGTCCTTTAGCTTAAAACACATCTCTGTTAGACTCACTGCTGTGGGTCTAATTCACAATTATTTCATTTCCTGAGACCATCATTGCTATTTTATTTGCTTGTTTTGAAAGAGTTCCTTTTTTCTTTGTTTTCTCACCTAAAGCAGTGTTTCTTCTTACTACCTGCCTTTAGAACCCCCACAGTTGCAAATCCAATGTCATGAATGAGAGATCATGGCTACAGGATAGAAATAAAGGAAAAGATTTGCATAATAAAAATAAATGAAAGCATATTTCTCATTTAAAACGTGAAAATAAATATCAATTCAAAGATTTATATAAAAGAATCTTTTCTGCTATATATGATATATACATAGTTCTACTTTCAAATATATAATTAGTATTTGCTTTTAAATATTTTTTCTGCAGTTGTGATATAACATTTTCAAACAATCATTCTCTAAACTTGATATTTCAGAAAAACTTACTGTAAATCTTTTTTTTTTTTTTCTCTTTTTTTTTTCTCCCAATGGAATGTTCTTTCATTTCATTTTCTTGCTCTGGAGAAATATAAGAATGCTTTATTTATTTATTTAAATTTATTTTTAAACACTACAGACCTGTAACCATTTTAATTAACATAAAATAGGCAGTAGACATTACAGAACTGAGAGAAAAAACAGCTGTTACAACCGGGAGAAATGCAGAGAATATGGAAGTAAACAGATGCTTAAAAAATTCAAGATGGAATTTAATAGGACCACTCTGAACTTCCAGTGACATTGATCAAAGCTGTGATATAGTTCAGCTGTGATAGGAACCTGGGTAAGCACAAAGACTTGCAAGACAACTGATTTTCTTTAGTGCTAAGCACAGCAGACCCTGATCTAATGAAGAATATACATGCATCTAATCTGTTAATTCCTTTAAAATCAACTCACAATTTCTCTCCCTTCCCTCCCATCACAAGCATGTATTTATTTAAATCTCTGATGAACTTCATTTACTAGGATGGGAGGTATAGTCTATATTGCTGGCATGGAGCTGCTGAACTCTGCCATCACTGCCTGCTATGCAAGATGGAAGTTGAGTCATTCGCTGAATGCCTAGCTTTTCTGGAGAAATTTGGGTCCTTTTAGAATCAGATTTGATTAAGTCACAGTATCCACATCCCTCTTTTTATTAAAAAAAAAAATAAAAATATTTATTTATTTGCCATGTAGACCATAAACTGTTGTTACCTAGAAAATTAAGAAAAGAAATTAGCAAATTAGTGACAGTTTTTACCTTTTAGGGTAAGTCTTGTGTAGGCTAATGTAAGTGAATAATCCAGATACGCGTTAAATCCTATCTTTCTTTTTTGTTTTTCATTAGACTTTATCATTAGTAGTATTTTTTTTAATCTGATTACTTCCTTTTACTTCCAGAAGTCTATGGAATATGAACATATGTCAACCTAAAAACTAGATCTTACTCATGGCAGATGGTATTATAACTAAGAAAAGTACTTCTTTGTGCAAGGTGTATAGATTGTAAAACACTCAGTGAGTATTTGGACTAAAAGTTTTCATTTAAGCCTAACTTATTACTGTTATTGACTTTGTGACTTTCCTTAAGAGAATGTGTCTGTATATAACTTCTTGGTATGGTGTAAAAATGTGGCACCTTCCATTGGTTTACATTAGTGAACCCCATATGGTTTATTTTTGGTCATCTCCTTCCAGCTGGATAAATGCTGTTTAGTATACTGTGAATATTAGCATGAAGTAAAAAAATAAATCTTTAGAATGATTCAAAAAATAAAAAATATTGAAAGAAATTTAAAATGCACAATTTCCTTATAAGATGAAAAAAACAAAGACAAAATAAACAACGAAAACAACAAAATGTTAATTTAGAATAGTACAGAAGATGGAGAGGAAAGTGAAAAAGAAAAATTTACCTTTGTTAAAGTTGTGGAAAAGTAACACGACTTGAAAACTGAAACAATAGGTCCGTATGTGCTATATGTAGAAATCTTTTCAAGAAAAATATCTGAAAAGGACTTCATTTATTTATTTATAGCTCAGGTTTTACAGAACTTTATGGTCTGCATGCTTACATGATCACTTGAGTATAGCTGAGCCAAATTTAGCTCAGGAAATTTCACATTCACTGAAATATATGCTTTGAGATTTCCAGGTAGAGCCAATTTTAATGAGAGTTCCAACTTTTTAGCAGAAGAGTTAATTGAAAACGTAAGGTTCAGTAATATTATGTATGTGGGGAGGGACAAAAAAGTCTTTGCTTATAGACCCTTAAACTCAGTGCTGAAAAACAACAAAGAAAAAAGTTGCATAAAAATATGGAGTAATAATACAGAATGCACTATATATATTTTTTTTTCATAAGAAAACACACTCTTTTATATAGTATTATGATATCTGTGAGGTCATGCTCAAGTTCTTTGCAAGACTGTTTTTCTTCCTTATGGCTTGCAAGACAGGAAGAATTTGAACTTGTTTTCTTAGGAGGTACCAGAACTCTACATTTAGCACATTTATCATCCCAATCTTCATTAGAAACTTTTTTTTTTGTTTTAGTACATTTAAAAACACATGCACACACATAGTGATAGAAACAACCCACACCTTTAACACAGCAAAATATTATTTGCCTTGCCTTGCCTTGCCTTCACTAATTTCTATGCTGTGCTTTTACATTTTCATCAGGTCATAGATTGAACTCTAATAACTGAATGTTGTGCTTTGTCTCTGTTATCATTTCTTTCTAGCAATCCCATGTTATGAAGTAATAACAATTAAAATTATGAGGTGCTTCAAGTAGTTCTTTCCTATCAGTTTCTTTGAATGTCTCTGTATGTGTTTTAGACTGTAAATTCTGAAGAGCAGGTATAATGTATTTTTCAGACATCTAATATGTAAATATATGTAGCTTTTACTAAATAAAAGCAATATGACAGGCACTACAGAGATGGAGCTATAGTTAATATAGATGTATGCACATCTAGTGCAAAGATGCCTGTGGAGAATAGTCATAGACGTATTGGTATCACTGATAAGCAATGGCCTTGGCAAAGGAGGAGTTGAGCAGGTTATCTTTTATAGAAACCTTATGGATAGAGGCCTGCAAGCTTGGTATGAGAGGACGCCAAAGGTGGGAGTCTTTTAATGGCGGGATGGTCCTGTTTTGGTGGCAGAACAGAATCTTGAAGGCCATGGCGCCTGGAGTGAAAGCTTTTGATTGACTATTTCAAAAATGAATATTCAAGTTAACACCCTTGGATATGATAATGAGCTTATTGAAGTACATGTAAAACATATATGACTGTAGTACTCAACTCTCCACCCAAATCATGTTAAATGTTATCCCAGGGAGGGGAGATAAGGATAGGATGTATAGGAAAAATTTAGTGGAAGGAAAAAGAAGACTGGGGGGAGAAATAAGAGGTTGGAGGCATAGAAGAGGAAGTCAATGGGCTGTGCCCCTCCACCAAGACAGGGATGCCTTCTTAGTAAGCTCTGCACCTTCTTCTTTCGCTGAGGAATACCTGAGATAACATTTTGCTAGCTCTATTGTTATAAATTAGCACTATTGCAGTAAGTGTCAATGGCAATTCCGAATCAATGGCAATTCCAAATCTGTCACCTTATTAAATACATTCAACTTTGTGAAACTGTCTCAGTGAAAGTCCTTGGCAGGGCTCTGAAACAGGTAAATGTCTAATCACCCTTAAATGCAACAATGCCTTCTGCCAAACTATTTCAAACAGTGACTTATTCTCTTCAAGGTCCTCCTCTAGTTTTGCAAATGTAAAGAACCTGAGTTCTCAAAACTACTTGTAAGAATAGTTTCTGTGAAAATACAAGTAGATATTAAAGAATCCTCTTTTTTGTTTGAAATCTAGCAGAACTATCTTGTTGGTTTTTTTTTTTTTGTTCGTTTGTTTGTTTTTTTAACTCAAATGTGTGAAAGAGAGAAAAAAAAATCTTGATTTTGTTTGCAGTTAGTGTTCAAGTAGATGTTTGGACTCAGACCTTTCATTTTGCAAATACTTATATTTTGCCTTTTAGATAATGTTTTCAGAACTGCCTTGAAAAAATATTCTGGTCCTAATGGAACGTCATTCACCTCAATCCATGAAGTGACATTAATGACAAAATATGTATTGAAATGAAAGGTGATGTGAGGCACAGAGTATGTTTCACATGGAGAAAGAGAATCATCTGAAATGTTTCACTTAAAGGGTTTAGCTACAGACCCTGGCCCCCACCCATCCTTGGAAAACAAATCACAAAGAAGAAAATGGAGAACTGCTTTCACTATAACATTAAGAAAAACAAAGGGATTGTGATCAAGAGAAAGGTCTGTGCCTGGAGTCTCAAATGCAAATAAATCATGGCAATACATGTCATCATACTGTGTAACTTCAGATATGTACTGACTGATACAGAAATGCTTTCATAGTTTTAATGAGCATTTTTAGGTATATGTGTGTGTACAAGGGGGAGAAGCAAGGCTTGACAGAAGTAGATGGTGAAATGTTCTTTTCTTGGAAATATGTGAAGATGAGTAAATTATGCTATCAGTTCAAATTTATCATTAGGATTCATAACACTCACATTACATTTTCCTTTCAATAGACAGATTGTAAGGTTATCACAGAATCACAGCATTGTAGGGGTTGGAAGGGACCTCGAGAGATCGTTGGGTCCAACCCCCCTGCCAAAGCAGGTTCCTTAGAGAAGGAACATATATACATACACACATATATACATCTTCCAGAGGAACTACAGGAACTCCATGCTGTGTGTGGTGGAGCTATCAGTTGTTGAGTCTTCTATGGTTGATTGACTTTACAGTAATTAATGGAGATAGTCATTGACACTTTCAATAAAATGGAAATTGTACAAGTCTTGAGGAGTGTTATGTTGGGTGCCCACAAAATGAAGGTGAATATATTACTGATAATTCACCCAGATAGACAGCAATATTTTTCAATGTGTGAGAGAAATAGTGCTAACATCAGTAGGGTATCAAAAATGTTTAAGATGCATAAAATATAGAGAAGGCAATTTAATCTAAATAATGACAACTTTTTCAAAAGTATTTTTAAGTCAATTTGTGAAGCAACGTTTGTTTTTTAAATTATGAAGTAGTTCTTCTTATTTAAAATAATCCAGGGTGTTTCTTTATTTTTATTTATTTATTTTTTTTTCCTCCAGATTTATTTCTTAAGTTGAATGTCTTAATCTTTAACAAATGTCTTAATCTTCAGGTCTGGGGATTTTTATTTGGACAAGGGACTAATTTTTATTACTGAGCTATGTTCTAAATCTAGATTAAGCTCCTGCTCCTAAATGCCTTGCTCTTCTTGCTCTTTTTTTTTTTTTTTGAGAAATTATTATTGTTTGAACGTATCCATCTTTGTAGCTGCTATTTGAAAAATATATATCTGCTGTCTTTGAACATATTTTCCCTTTTTAGGTTATTTCCAAGGTTTCATTTGACTGTTCTTTCTCATTATTGGATTAATCACAAAAATTACATGTTACTGGAATTTTATAGATTTCTATGTAATATGTAGGCTACAGCTTGCTGAAATGTTTGGTTTTAATAAAGCTGAGAGATATTTCATCCCTCAACAGGCATTAGTTCTTTTTAATCAGGTCCAGAGTGAGAAGTGTTACAGGATGTTTGACATGCATCATTGTATATTTTTTTAATTTAAGAAGTATGAAAGTCAACAGATTATATCACTAAGGCTCTTTGCACTGGAACTTAAATCATAAGTCAATAGTAATTGTTTTTACATTGCCTTGCTAGTGACCTCACAGCCTGGTTTAGGAGACAGCTCTTTTTAAGGAGACATAAGCCTTTGTTTGTTTATTTCATTGGTTTGTTATTTGGTGGTAAATAGAAATTCAGGTGCCTAGCAGTTCAGCCTTTTCTTGAAAAGAACTGTTCTTTCTGCTATCCTAAAGCACTCTGCTAAAACAGGAAGTGAATAAAAGAAAGAGTGAAAGAAAGCATAAGCTAGTATTTCTTTCAGCCAATGTTATTTGAGAGTATTCTGTCTCATGCAAAGTGCCTAGACCAGGACTATGCATTTGTATTGTGCTGATTTATTCCTGAGACCACCGCCAATGGATGGGTACCATGTTATGTGGTGCTTTAGTAATAGGACTATTACAGACACCATACTTAAACTGAGTTCAAGGGACTCATTCATCTGACTGATTTCAAGGGCAATCCAGAACAAATGTGCTCTTCTGACAACAAAATACTAAACAAACTGTTGTATACCTTTTGTACAAACTTACACTCTCTCCATTTTGTGAAATAATGCACTGGACAAAATCACTCTGCTGGAGTGAACTAAGGTTAAAAAGGATAACAAACAAAGAAAGGAGAGGGGAAAAAAAAGCAGCCTGGATTTTTTTTTTTTTTTTGGAAGTGAGACACAAATTAAAAGTAGACGTGCAATGTTGCCTTGTACTATAGAACAGAAGGGTCTTCACCTCTGAATAGGCTAATCTGGGGTTAGCAAGTCATATAAATGCATGTTCCAGAGTCTGCTGGAACCTACTGCAATTATAAAATTTAATAAATATTTGACAATAAGTATTGGTATAAATCCCCAAAGATTATTAGATTAAACTGGGGCTGCTTAGTGTGGCTTAAAATGCTTTCAACAGCTTTTTCTTACTAGTAAGAACTCAGACAGCGTTTTATGAAAGAAGTAATAAAGTAAAACTTTCCAGTAGTCTAACCCAGAGGTCAAAAAGACATAGATAAAGTTATCATCATCAGTCCACAGAAACCCTGACTGAGTTGTGGTTGGTGACTTCATGTATGAAGTTCCAGCAGTGGGCCTAAAGCAGTATTGACTGGTCTTGAAATGTCCACCAGGTAAAAACAGCCAGCTTGTTATGAATGTTATCCAGAGAGTTGTGGTCTATGTCCAGGTGGAGGCCAATGGTGAGTGGTGTCCCTCAGGGATCTGTCTTGGGACCAGTGTCTTGGGACCATATCTTTATCAATTACGTTGACAATGCGATCAAGTGCACCTTTAGCAAGATTGCAGGTGGCACAAAGCTGAGTAGTGCAGTAGATACAAAAGAAGGATGGGATACCTTCCAAAGGGACAAGCTTGAGAAATGGGCCCATGTGAACTTAAAGAGGTTCAACAAGCCCAAGTGCAAGGTGCTGCACCTGAGTTGGGGCAATCTCAGACATGAGTACAGACTGGAAGAACTCATTGAGTGGCCCTGTTCTGTTTCTGGGAGAACCTTGCAGGTTCTGACAGATGAAAAGCTCAACATAAGCCAGCAGTGCATGCCTGCAACCCAGAAGGTGAACTGTATCACAGAAGATGAGCTTCATCAACAGAGGCCATGGCCAGCAGGACAAGGGAGGTGATTGTCCCCTCTGCCCTAATGAAGCACCACTTGGAGTGTTGCATCCAAGTCTGTGGATCTGTGGATCATATGTGGATCTGTTGGAGTGGGTCTAGAGGAGAGCCATTAAGTTGATCAGAGGGCTGCAGCACCTCTCCTGTGAAGAAAGGCTGAGGGAGCTGGGCATGTTCAGACTAAAGAAGAAAAGGCTCCAGGGTGACTTTATTGTGGCCTTACGGTACTTAAAGGGGGCTTATAAAAAAGATGGAGAATGACTTTTTACACAGATAGTGATAGGACAAAGAGGAATTGTTTTAAACTAAAACAGGGGAGATTTAGACTAGAGGGTAGGAGGAAATTCTTTGCTCAGAGGGTGGTGAGGCACTGGCACAGGTTGCCCAGAGAAACTGTGGGTGCTCCATCCCTGGAGGTATTCAAGAGTAGGTTGGATGAGACCCTGGGCAACTTGATCTAGGGGTGGCATCTCTGCCTATGGCAGGTGGGAGATGGAATTAAGTGATCTCTTCCAACCCAAACCGTTCTATGATTCTATGACATACATAAGACAGAAATGATTTAGAGGAAAAAAAGCAAATTTAAATAGAGAGTTTTTCCTTTGTTTGTTTTGTTTTTATTTAGACTAGACCCAAGGCTTAAATTTCCAGAACATTTCCCAGAATAAGCTATATGAAATCCTTTTTTAAAAAGACAATAAAAAACTGAAATATTGAATAGGATATAAACTTGTTTAAAACACTTTTTATGTACTTAAGATCCAAGAAGAAAGCTCTAATACCTAAATGTCCTGGTTCCAGTTAGGACAGAGTTAATTTTCCCTCATAGTAGCTGGTAGGGTGCTATGTTTTGGATTAGGATGAGAAGAGCGCTGATAACATGCTGATGTTTTAATTGTTGCAGAGCAGTGTTTACACCAGGCCAAGGACTTTTCGGCTTCTCGCTCTGTCCTGCCAGCGAGCAGGCTGGGGGGTGCAGCAGGAGCTGGGAAGGGACAGACCCAGGACAGCTGACCCAAGCTGGCCAAAGGGGTATTCCATACCATCTGACGTCATGCTAAACAATATATAGGGGTGGCTGGCCGGGGTGGGGGGGCCGGCTGCTCGGGGATAGGCTGGGCATCGGTCAGCGGGTGGTGAGCAATTGCATTGTGCATCACTTGTTTTCTTACACATTATTATTATTAATACTATTATCATTATCACTATTATTATTATTATTATTGTTATTATTATATTCCTGTCTTAATAAACTGTCTTTATCTCAACTCACCGGCTTCACTTTCCCGTTTCTCTCCCCCATCCCAGAGAGGGAGGGGGGAGGGTGAGCGAACGGCTGTGTGGTGTTTAGCTGCCAGCCGGGTTAAACCACAACACTAAATTAATTAATTGCTCCTTTGATTATCACATCTAAATCAATGCAGGAATAAGACTTTGTTTCAAAACTAGTTGCATTTGTGCTTACTGTTGTTATCGCAGGTAATATCTTTCCAGATGGCTATTGCCAACTACAAACTGATAAAATCTTATTTGCTATTAAAATTGTTTTTTAAATGTACTACATATCTCCTTTTATTTTATGGTCTTTAGGGGAGTTGCTGTTTTAAGAGGTCATACAGCTTGTTGCTGTAGGAGGTTTTACGATGATAAAGCAAGCTTGTACATGCAGTGGATTTTTATTTTTTTCTTTCCATGTGAAAGAAGAAAAGCTACCAGTTTATCTTCAGTAAACTTCATTTGGAGAAAATAATAGATGTTGCTTTCTAAGTTTCAGAAATACATGCTATTTCATTTCCCATAGAAAATTAGAAGATTTGAGCCTGGCTTAGGTAGTTTGATAAATGAAGTCTGAATTTCAGAAATTTGTAGATAAGGCTTTTGAGTTAAGCATTTTTAATGATGACCACTGCTGAAGATGATAAGTGGGTACTCCCACTAAAACAAATTAATTTGCATTTGAAAAGTCTGCCCTTAAATTTGTGATTTGGATATGCACTCATGTTTGAATATTCATTCCAAGTCTATTCAAACCTTTAAAATATCTTTTTTCTAAAACCATGATGTAAACATTAAACTTTTGCATAGAATTTCCTTTATAGCATATTTGCTAAAAAAGGCACAACAGCAGCCCCATTTAGACTAAATATAGTCTGTCAGCTTTTTATGGCATAGTTGCTGCCTTTTCTCACAAAGTGTTCGAAGACAAAATGACCCTTCTATTATTTTTATCCATTTTTGCCTGTACAAGGTTTTTACAAACCTCTCCAAAGTTTTAAGAATCCCCAGGATTTTTCATTAAATAGAGGTGATGCATAGAGGTGATGCATTATATTATATTATATTATATTATATTATATTATAGGCTGCAATAGTGCTGAGATTTTAGTAGTCTTAGAAAACACAAAAAGATGAATGAAGTCACAGGCTTCTCTACCTGGGCTTTCTCTCTTGTACTAATTTCAGTATCTGTTGTGTATTTTTCTATTCACTAATTTTTGCTGAAGCTTTGACTCTGTAAATGTTGTCTTTCAAGCCTAATTGCAGATAATAACATACAATATTCTTCACTCTCAGAAGGCAAAGTATGATCTCTAATTTGATGTGAGTTTCATTAGTGATACAAATACACTTGAATCTATTCATTATTACGGTGATTTACCTCTCAAGTGTTGATAAGAGCATTAGGGAAAATGTTCAAAAACTTGACTTATTACTCCAGTTACTTGATTTATCATACCTACAGAGTCACAATATGGTTAGGATATTACATGTTTTTGTGGTGTTGTTTCTGTTTGTTTTTGTTTGTTTTCAGGGAACATGCAGGCATTACAGGTGTGTTGTTATAAGCATTTTTCTGTTTGTGTTTATGAAAGGCAAAGCTTAGTTTTGTCTGAAGTGGCATTTTCAAATTTGCAAAGGAACCTGACAAAATGAAATTTTATAACTTAAAATTAATAGTATAATAAAAGTAAATGTTTATTAACCTTATCATCTCATTAGCATCACTGTTGTGAATATTGCAAGAGATTGGAACACTACTAAAATGTCTCATTTGCATTTTGCATATCTAACAAAAGCAGATTACTTTGTTTAAATTTTAGCTGATATCATTGTAGTTGTGTTATATATTAGAAATTTATTATATTTTTTCTTCAGTAATAACCTCATTATATTTGATTTTTTGGTTCCTCTTTCTTTTCTTATTGAAAAATAAGAAAATAATTATGCAACAGTGAGACATTTTATCCACATTTTTGTTTCCATCTAATCCTTCAGATGAAACACATTGACTAGACTGACAACAAATAAAAGTACTTTGACTATGAGCATTATGTGTCCGTGAATAAAATGTCTGTCTGTGATAGATTGGGTTATCTATAAAGAGAAGAAAAAAAAACTAATATCCCATGTATTTTCGAAGAATGGGTTAAACAGTATGTTGAGTATATGGAAAGGAATAGCTGTGAGTAATAGAGTGGGAAAACAATCTTTGCAAAACACTATGAATGAGTATAAGAGAAAATAGGGGAAAGGAGAATCTGAGAGCAGGATTTACTATATGGATCGAACCACAGAACCAGAATAGCTGTATGCTGCTCTTCATTCTTGGAAAGGCATCCTTGGACATTTTGTAGTGTTTTTTTCTTAGTTCTGATTTATTTATATATATATATATATATTTTCAAATGGTCTTAGATTATCATAATTTTTCTATTCTGATGTCTAGTCTTTTTTTTTTTTTTCCTACTCTGTATTGTAATTGCAATAGAATTGCAAATAAAAATAATCCTCTTATTTTCAAGATTTTTTCTGCCTCCTCCCCAAGCTATGGAGGGTTTTACCCTGAGAACAACATTGATTTGAGTGGTACAAGAGTTTACCCCTTTCAAGCAGTTATCAATCTCTGTTCCTCTGCAGCTGTCTTGTAAGATTTATGAATGTTGTATGGTAGTTATATTTGTACCACTATATTTACTGTGTATCTACTTAGATGAGTTACAGTAACTCATAAATGAAGCCTTCTAGTCATTTAATCATATCCTTCAATTTCTTGGCAAGTTTCTTGTATTGAGTTGCCCACAACTGTGCATCATATTGCAAATGTGTAATCAAGTGCTACAAGGGATTCTTGTCTCCCTTTTTGTGATGTAAACCTGCTGTGAATTTCACTGTCATTATTTTATAGGGCAGGTCAAAACATCTTGTGTTTGTATTGTATGACCTTCCAAGATCGAGTTTCTTTTTCTTACCAGAATTATCCCTAAGTTTTATACAGTTTTACCTCTTTCAAAATATTGCCATGTGTTTACATGTGGATTCTGGATGTTTTCTTACAGATATACTAGGTTTTCAGGTTAGATTTTATTGTTTCCTTCTCTTCCTTCATTCTTTGCAGACAACAAAAAGTTGGAGGGAAGTGTCGATCTGCTGGAGGGTAGGAGGGCCCTGCAGAGGGACCTGGACAGATTGGATCAATGGGCAGAGGCCAATGGGATGAGGTTCAACATGGCTAAGTGCCAGGTCCTGTCACAACTTTTGTCACAACTACCCCATGCAGCACTACAGGCTTGGGGCAGAGTGGCTGGAAAGCTGTGCAGAGGAAAATGATCTGGGAGTGTTGGTTGATGCTCACCTGAACATGAGCTGGCAGTGGGTCCAGGTGGCCAAGAAGGCCAATGGCATTCTGGTTTGTATCAGGAATAGTGTAATTAGCAGGACTCAGAGTAGTCAGGCATTGGAAGGAGTTGGCCAGGGAGGTGGTGGAGTCACCATCCCTGGTGGTGTTTAAGGAAAGGTTGGATGTGGTCTTTAGGGACATGCTTTAGTGGGAGATATTGGTGGTAGGGCGATGGTTGGACCAGATGATCTTGGATCTTTTCCAACCTTAATGATTCTACGATTGTATGATTCCTATGATACTTTGTCCACATGTCTCTGATGTATGCAACCTGTTCAGAGTGAAGTATTTATTAAGGTTTCAATTAATTCAGCTGTTTATAACAGTTCAGGTTTTTGTTGTTGTTGTTTTCAGTTAAACCCACAGAAATCTGAAAAACCTCAGCTGAGAATAATGGTGATCCTTTGATTTTACTGGGTTGTATCTAAAAGCAAACCCTATACTATGTAAAACAAGCCTACAGTTGCAATTTATATAGATTTCTTGACATAAATAAACAAAAAGGCATCGGTTCTTCAATTGACTTCAGTGACACTTCATATACAAACCAACTGGAATTACTTTAGTATCTCATTTTTAAGTTAGGATGTATCATTTATTAAAATCTAAGGATCTCTTGCTGTCTCTTGAGAAATGTTTGTGAAAAGCAATTTGTAGTTGGAACATTCTATCAAGGCAAGTATTGGATTGTCCATTGTATGACATTTTCACATCAAGACAAAAAGCTATTTTGGAAGAGTTGATTTAGTTAGTGGGCTCTTCACAGAGGAAAAAAAATTCTATAGCTAGAGAAATACAAAAGATAAAACTATACGACCCTAAAGATTGGATTTGCCCTCACATTTCCTGGTGTGTTTAAACACAGTAAAATATAAAATTCCTCTCTTGTAGCTAAAGTAAGACTGAGACCAAACGTACAGCATTTTTTTTGCTGCTTTAGGCAAGGTATTCAGTAGTCTTTATGGAAAAATGCAGGTAATAATCATTTTTATGATTAACATTTCAACAAGTCTTCAGCACCTGAAAAACTTTAAATGTTTATAAAATATATATTATAGTTGAATATACTCCTTTTGAAACTAAAATCAATATTTTATTAGATTTAAAATCTCCTCTCAGCTGCTAACAGGAGGTTACAGGCATGTGGCAAAAGTACTCAACTCTTGATGCCACCAAATACTTGGGCAATTACAAATTACAATTCCTAGACATTTTTAGCTGAGAAAATTGACAGTGTTGCCTTACACTAAGTGCAAGTTCTCAGCCTTTCCTGCCTATGTCCATCCTCATTAATTCCCTGTTTCACTGCAGCTGGGTTTGGACAAACCTGAGGCAGATGTGCACAGAAATGGGAAAAGAAAGGTTCAACTTAGACACATTTCACTAGGGAGATATGGGCACATCAGAGAGATGTCCTTATTTGATTAGGACAAAACGAGTGTTTTTTGACAAATACATACACAGATATATTCTTAATTTAATATTATATCTCTTGTAGGTATTAGTGCTTATATAGAATATATAAATATTATGTGTGTGTATAAATATAAATATGTATAATATACAGGTAAAGCTGTCACATATGGGGATTTGTTCATGCAGGGTTCAAAAAATTCTTTCGATTCTTATGCTGAAACATTCATTCACAGATCCTTACCAGTGGATGTTCAGATACTGCTTGGGTTAAGTTTGAATCAAAACACACCTAGGCTTGAGGATTAGTGCCAGTTTTACATCAAGTGTTAGAACTCCTCTTAGTTGCTATGACAAACTCCCTCAAAAAAAAAAAAAAAAAGGGGGGGGGGGGGGAACCTCAATACCTTCCGCATTAAAGAGCATCACCAGCATCTTAGACCTCTGGCCAGCATCTTAGACCTCTGGCCTGGACAATAGGTGGGACAGAGCTCATCTATTCTGAACTTAGCAGGAAATAGGTCAGGCCACAAGAGAACTCCCTGAGGGGCTATTTCTCAAAAAATAAAATAGTTCGTTCATATGTGAAAGGTGCTGATAAAAATGAATGAAATGCTGCATTTAGTTTATTTCCTTTAAAATTAAAGTCAGAAGGTGTTTCTCTTCTCTTCCCAAACAGTTTGCTGTAGGTTTATTGACAACTTCTCGGTCAGAGACTCATTTTTCTGCATAACTTTACACTCCAAATTGCTACCATTGGAAAGAATCACTTCGTGGATATTTATGCTACCTGTAGTAAACTACATCTGTTTTAAAGTCTTTGAAGTGTTTCAGATGTTTAATCTGTCTTCCTGTAACTTATTTTCTTCTTGTGTTCTTCTTTGGTCATGTTGATCAGCTAAACCTGAGGTCAGATTAATGTCAGTAATACTGCAAGCAAAGCGATGGATGCTGGGAGTCTTGGACATTCATATGTATAACTCTATATCCACTCTTCACCACTTGGCATATTTTGGTTTTTCTTGCATAAACAATCCATCAGGTAAATGAAAATAATACCTTATTTCTGTAGGTTTTAATGTACGTAACACAAAACATATCTTTTTATTTTTAATTTTTAAATTTTGTTTTTTATTTCATATATTCTTTTTGAAATAATTATTGGCAAACTTGTATGTTATCTGATCTTTTAAAGACTCAGATTCATTTAAGCTGTTGCCAAAGAGTTTTCATGATGGACTGTATTACAGAGTTATATTTTAAGCTCAAACATGGTTTCCAAATTCAAATTTGAGTTTACATTATAACGTGCTCAAGCCATTAATTATGCCCATCTCATTCTATGATCCTCAAAAAGAGTCTGGTAGAGAGAGTCTAATAACGTACAAAATGTTTTCTCCAGTATTTATAAAATACACGATTAAAATACCTATAGAGTATTTGTTAAAATAGTAGACTGAAGTTTTTGTTTGTTTGTTTATATTTTTATTTTTTTTTCCTGTACTGAAACAATTCGCCTGAGAGGCTGTGTATTTGCAGATTTGCACTGTAACAAAGAAAAAGTCTTACTTTGCATCAGTTTATGCAATATAAAGCTGAATAAACAAAGTGCTGAAGAGCGGTTATAGAGTTAAATATGTTTTTCTTTTTTGTCTTTTTTTTTTTCTGTGTGTGTAAATGAGGTATTTGTTGGAGGAGAAAGGAAAATTCCCTTTTACTTATTAATGCAGAAGTTACAAAATAACCTACAGATAAGGCCAATGAATAGGATTAACTGTTATAGGAAGTTCTGCAGAGAAGTTTTTTCACAGCTAATGAAGCAGTAAGCCTTTGAGTAATGCCTGTTCTTTCACTGGCACATAAGTATTTAAATACTTATTCCAGAATTATTTCTCAGGTTGTTCATACATAATAAAATGAAATTTGTTTCAGATCCTTTCATTTACAGCATAAGATATTCAATTAGTGGAATCACAATACTGATAAATATTCTGAGGGTTTCATTTTGCCTTCCTTCATTTTGGAGACAGAGCTTTCCCTTTTAAGACATGGCAAGTAGGGAACAAAAAAAACACCAAATTGACTTGTGTACTGACAAGGGAGGAATCTGAGGTGAAATTATTTCAACAGCTTTTTTGTTTGTTTGTTTGTTTTCTTTTCCTTTTCTTCTATTTTTTTTTTCTCTTCTTTTAAAGAAAATTTTGAATCAAAGATTGGGAAAACTCCTCCCTCCCCCAGCTGAGAAGATGACTGCAGGGTGTCTCTGACTGAAGCCTACTGCTTCCAGGGTTACAGGAGATAGACGTTATCTTTTGCATACAGACATCAAAGGCTCTTCAAATGCAGGTAGTAGGTAAAGAAGGAGAAAGGCAAAAAAAAACCAGCCATCTCAACGCATGTTTTCTGAGAAAGAGGAAAAAGCCAGGTACCATAAGGGAAGAATGCAGATACAAGAAATTAAAAAAAACAAACAAACAAAAAAAACAGACAAACACAAACAAATAAAGTATGCAAAACAAGTCTGAGTATCTGCAGTTCTTGTTTGCTTATATTGCAGTTGCACAGTACAAAAATACACTTCTGAGCTCTAACTCAGCTATTGTGTCCGGTTCCAGGAAACCACTTGCTTCAACTTCCCAGTAATAGGGTTTTTCATTCTAAGCTGTTTGTCATGTAGTATGCTGGACTGCTCAGCTTCTTCCCTTTTTGAAAGATTTAATACTGTACTTGTCACTGGACCTCAACTTCAGGAAAAAGAAAAAAAAAAAAAGGTTTCCTCACCTGATTTTTATGCTGAGTACTGCAAACATAAATGTGTCTATTAGCTTTACAGCCAGAACAATGTTGAATATGTTCTTTGAGAAATTCTAAGTACAAAACCTGCCTAATTAATGAGAGATATACAGAATTTCTTTGTACAAAGACACCTGGGGAAACTAATCTGCAGGTGTACTTGGATCTTTGACGTATCGCAAGTCATTATGATGAATGGGAGAAGAACTCATTGACTACATACCTGCACAGAAAGACTTGGGAGTTCTAGCAGATGAAAAGATTGACATGAACCAGTAGTGAATGCTTGTAGCGCAGAAGGCGAACAGCATACTGGGCTGCATCAAAAGAGGGGTGGCCAGCAGGCCAAGGGGAGGTGATTGTCCTCTCTACTCTGCCCTTGTGAAGCTTCACTTGAATACTGTGTCCAGGTCGGGGATCCCCAGTACAAGAAGGATGTGGATCTGTTATAAGAGGTCTAGAGGAGGGCCACGAAAATGATCAGAGGGCTGGAGCACCTCTCCTGTGAAGAAAGGCTGAGAGAGCTGGGCATGTTCAGACTAAAGAAGAAAAGGCTCCAGGGTGACTTTATTGCAGCTTCTCAATACTTACAGGGGGCTTATAAAAAGATGAGTGGCTTTTTGCTCAGGCAGACTGTGACAGGACAAGAGGGAATTGTTTTAAACTAAAAGAGGGGAGATTTAGATTAGAGGGAAGGAAGAAATTCTTTACTCAGAGGATGGTGATGCACTGGCACAGGTTGCCCAGAGAAGCTGTGGATGCTCCATCCCCGGAGGTATTCAAGACCAGGTTGGATGAGGCCCTGGGCAACTTGATCTAGGGGTGGCATCTCTGCCCATGGCAGGGGGGTTGGAACTAGGTGTTCTTTAAGGTTGCTTCCAAACTGAGACATTCTGTGATTCTACAATTATTAATTTATCAGTACTAGAGTTCACTTTTTAAAATATTCAACATTCTTCAACATTTCATTCTTTACACTTTTACATATTTCATATTTTTTTCCATTTTACTCTTTTAAATTTAGGGGGTTGTATTGTATTAGTATTTCGAGACTTTTAAAGGTACCTTAAATTAGATGGAAAAGGGAAAGGAAGCAAAAGGAATAAAAGGCAAAAAAAAAAAAAAGTTGGATTTTCCTATACGCATATAAAGATAAAAACAAAATAAAATTTAAGGAAATTATCAAGTTCATAATGTGAAGTGAAAATAAATTAACAAGTTCCAGTTACTTGTAGACTCTTCCTTCTGCATGCAATGAATTTATTTTGCTTGATGTTAGTCTTGAAGATAATGTTAGTCTTTAAGATAACTCTGCTGATCCTGAGACTATTTGGTTAGAATTTTATTTTGTTGACTAAACAGCCAATTTTATGAATGAAAATAGCCCATTTTACAGACTAAAATTCTGTTGTACAGCACAAAGATGCCCATCCATCACTAATAGTGATCTCTCCATCACTTGCTGGTGATCTTTAAAAAGCTGGTAACTCTTTGTGGTTGCTTCTTGTTATTTCATGGTTTTCTGCAGTGTATACCAATAGTACAGAAAGAGAAGTCAATCTAGATGTCAATGTTACATAATATGTGGATTCACCTTTCACAACAAAAATGTACAATAGACTACATAAAAGTTGGGGAGTGTACTTTATATAAACACCTATATATTATAATTGCTGTAGAGGTCACTGAAATAAATGGCTTTAACAGAGTGACAGTGAAAGCTTACTCCTTTAAAATCAATGAGTTTCACCTCAATTAACTTTAATAGGATGCGGGGTTCATTCTGTCTATTTTAAAGATGTTGCTGCTTTGAAAAACAAGTAAGCTGCCTCCTTTCCTTGTGTACCCAAGTATACAGGTTAAATGAGAAGCATTTATGTTTTATACAATCTTTTACATGTTTCTGTACAGATCAAAAGAATAGAAGACAAACTATTCCCCTTGCTTTCTTGCTGATAAGTGTCAGAAGTCCTGTTTTGCTGCTCACAGACTTAAAAATAAAGAGCTGTTTGGCTTTAGCTATGAATAAAGGACATTGCAGACACCAACTAAGAGATTCTAATGGCTGGCAAAAATTGCGTTTAGATGAGTGTCATGTATACAGAATATGCAGTATCCAGTGTATAACCCATCAGCATAGGTGTAAGATTTGTTGGAGATGCTGATCTCTCTGTTTGTTCTGTTAACTCCTGCCTTACCAGCACTCCTGAAAATGTACCTGGATGTAGACTAGCATCTAGTGATGGCTTAGTGGTCTGAAGTAACAATTTTCACATGCTTTTTTTTTTTTTTTTTTTTTTTTCCCATGGAAAAAAGCTGGACTTTAACCCTCGTGTAGCAATGGATGCTTGAGATGGTTGGATGGGGGTTTGAGCAACCTGGTTTACTGGAAGACTCCCTATAGCAGGGGAGTTGGAATTAGATGATCTTTAAGGTCCCTTCCAACCCAAAACATTCTATGATTCTATGATTTTATATTATAAGAAATAATGTCTGTATCATACTCTACCAAAGGATGTGAGAAGGTGGATTTAGACCAGTTTTATCATTCCGGGAAATTCCTTTTTGGTTCATTAATATACCAAGAAGTAAGTATTGCCCCAGACATGCCTCCATCTCCTGTTGCCTGATTTCTCTAGGATTTTCCCTCATACATAGAGACAAAGAAGGAGTGATTGTTTTGGTGGTGAATGGTTCACTGACCCTGCATGCATACAGGTCCAGATCTTTATGTGGTTACCAGCCATATGTTAAAGTTCCAGAAGAAGTTTTGGTTTGGTTTGCCTATTTTTTTTTTCTTCCTTTTCCACATGTGTTCTTAAAAGAAAGGAAAATGAGTATAGCCTTGCCCAAACATCCAATAACATGAAAATAAGACACTTAATTGTAAGGATTCTGAATTTAACCCCATCCTGAAAAAAAACAGAACACGATGGGATTGTAGCTGTCACCACATTTTGATTGGGCTCTAAAACCAGGAACATTCTTCATACTTTTAAAATACTTGTGTACTATTAATATTGTACAAGTGATAAAAAATCATATTTCCTCTCACTTCAGCTCTGGACCCAATTTTCTCTTGCCAGTTTGGAATTACTAGCTTTTCCTGTTTACATATTTTGTATTTTAGGCTGTATAGTACAATTCATTATTTTGTGTGCTCTGAAGAAACACTATAGACTTCAGCTTCTGGAAGATGAAATTAGCAACAGTCTTAAACACTTGTGTGACTTCAACCTGCATCTTTAATGGTAACATCTTTAGTATTCCATTTAATTTTGTATTGTACACAAAATAAATAAATATAACAGTCATTAGATTTGATAAAGTAGTCTTTTGGTCTTTGTTGCTTTATATGTTTTGCTATTTTATCTGAACTCTTGTCTAGAGGTTATAGGTTATGTCAAGGTTATGTAAACGAGATTTTTTCCATAATTTTTTGTTTTGTTTTGTTTTGCTTTAAATTTATTGGAAGGAACAGTCTTTAAAGAAATTTCCTCTGCATGTCTTCTGCTGAACTCCTTATGGAGTATTGTATTTTAGCTTCTCTAAGTTTACATGCATATCTGAATATTTCAACACACATTATTACAAAAATTAATTTGGTAGATACAAATATTTTGTTTGTTGCTTGTTTTCCATCAGCAAAATGGCCTATTTTAATTGCCTTATTGTGCTGTCCTTGATTTCCTTAACCTTGATTTTTCACACAGATAAGTAGCCTATTTTTTCTGACAAGAAATATTTATGGAACAGATGTTCAGGTGTAAAAACTGATGCTAAAGGGAGAACCTATTTCTAAATCTCTATAATGCACTCACCACATAATTATAGCACACAGTGCCAGGATACTCATTGGTTCACATATATCTATACATATACACATTAATCTAAATATTATAATTCTCATAACATAGATTAAAAAAATAATAAAAAAAATTAATTCCCATCGCAAAATGGTTTGGACAGACAAAGATTTGGCACTCCTGAATAAGAAAGAAGTTTTTCTCTGTGTTCTTTGCACATTCAGGAGGGAGAGCAGCAACCTGTAATGCCCAAGCACCAATAAACCCTTGTTTCCAAATCTGTTCTGCCACCACAGAACAGTCGCAGGCTCTGATTAAGGAAGGGGTGCCTTGCAATTTCCTGACTGCCCACTAGCAGAAGAAATGCATTTCATCCTCTGAAATTTATGTACATTTCTTGGAAAGAAATCCAAGAGATTGGATTATCTGTGGATAAGTTAAAGAGATCCTTGTCAGAGAGAAAAATCCACATCAAATAAGAAAACATCTCTTGAGTCAGACTTTGTCATTTAGACATGTAAGGAGCATAATGTGGAATCACTGAGAATGGGCCTAGGAATACTTCCTAGAACTATACAGTTAGGAGTAGGGAGAAATAAGACTTTTCAGAATTTAATTTTTGTAGGTGTGTGTTATTTCTGCTTTTATTCTAAGCTAAGCAACTCCACAAAGCACACAAAATAAAGTAAGAGACAAGATTTTCACACCTACTTTGACAGAGTGCATTACAAATTCTGTTCCCTGCCAAGAAACCAAAATTATGTAGTGATATACTCAGCTCTGTTTTTGCAGGAGTAGGATTCTGAGGAACAAACCCATCAGTAACAATGCACTGTGTGAGCAGGATGACAGTGTGTCATTTTTGAATTCTTCTCAATAAACAACTGCACACGGTCACCTCTGTTATATACATGAAAATCAATTCCTATGTCTAAGGAATTGGGTAAACCTTCTGTGGAAGCAGAAGCAGATTCATCACATAATTATTTTGAAATAGTGAAATTGCTTTTTGATTTTCCAGATGAGAGCACAAAAAGGAATCTCACAAACTACTACTTTTGCAGAAGTTATAACTCGGAAATCATCAAGTGGATTTTTATTTTTATTTTTATTTTAATTTGTATTAATTTCACATTGAAACCCTGTACATCCATTTTTAGCCTAGTGCACATTTTTACAGCTGGACATACAGCTGGATCCACTGAAAATAAGCACTTTTACTATGGAAATGTTGGCAGAGTTTTAGCTATGTTCGGCACACAAAACATACCGTAATATGCTTTAAAACTTGACATGGAGACCAGAAGTCTGAGGAGCAACAGTAGCAAACCCTGAACATACGAAACTCTAGCCTCCCCCAGAAAAGTCATACACTGCTGCCACTGGCATAACTCTGATTTCAATGTCAAAATGAACTGAATTTTTAACCTGTTTGTTTAAAAATAAGATGAAAACAAGAAAGGTATTTGTTTGTGTACACAAATAAAAATCCTCAGAGTAAGAATACAAGATATGGAAGAACATCACATTCAACTCTAGTACGTATGAAAATAAGTGATCAGAAAAAGAAAAATTGTGTTAAAGTGGATAAATATTAACATTTTGAAACCACTGTTTTGGTTAATGGCAATCAGGATCAGATTCCTCAATCTGAAAACTGAGTGCTGGAATGCACTCTAATTTATCCATCTCTACAATTTTAAACTAACAGGTAAGACACAAGAAGAGTTATAGCAGTCCATTCGGGATGAAACAATGGACTGATACTGCAGCAAATGATCTGAGAAAATGAGTTCTCTTTGGCAAGGTTCATAAGGCAGTAGTAAAACAGTCTGATCACCTCATTAATGTGGATTTAAAATGAGTTTCAGGATTATGAATATAAAAAGTGTTGATTGTCAGATAAATGGAGTCAGATGGAAAATGACGTCCCTTCTAATTTTTCCTGTATTTAATGGCAAGTGACTGCACGTTTAGTCTATTTGAATACAGTCCTTTTATTTTCTACCCATTTTTGTTTATTTCTTTATTCATTTTTCTTCCTATTTTTCAGTCACCTTCCCCTGTGCTTCTAGGCTCAATACTGCTATTCATAATGTCTCATTCTCCTGGTCATTTCATACAGGATAAATCCACATGTTAAACTGTACATTAGCCTGTCATCTCCAGGTGCGCAGATGCTTGCTTTTCTGTGGCTTTGTAAAACATTAGTGACAGTGTGGACATGGACTACGTCTAGGAGGATAATCCTCATTCTTTCCCACAGCTGTTACCTAAGGGGATGTATTTTCTTGTAATCTTGATAATCATTTTTACAACTGGTTATTGCACAGAGACATAAAGTACATACTTCCAAACTCAGACATTTGAATACAGAGAGAATAAGGAAATGAAATGCAAAATATTTTTATGTGGAATACTTTCACATATACTATGCGAGGTGTTCAGCCTCAAGAATCAATCACCTATCCTAAATGTCTACACAAACACCCACTAAACTTCATTTATTTATCTTTAACTTTATTCAACTCAAGTTTCATCCTGTTCTCATACAGTTTATGGGAAATACATTTCATTTCCATGTAGGAAAATTCAGGTCTTTGGGATTATTCTTCTCATAGAATCACAGAATGGTTAAGGTTGGAAGGTACCTCTGGAGGTCATCTTGTCTAAACCCCCCTGCTCAAGCAGAGAAACATACAGCTTGGTGCCCAGGACCATGTCCAAGTGGCTGTTGAAGATCTTCAAGGAGGGAGACTCCATATCCTCTCCAGGCAACCTGTGCCAGTGCTGCACTGTAAAGAAATGCTTCCTAATGTTCAGAGGGAACCTCCTATGCACCAGTTTGTACCTCTTGTCTCTTGTTCTGTCCCTGGGCACCACTGAAAAAAGCCTGGCACTGTTCTTTTTGCACTCTCCCTTCAAATATTTGTATACATAGATGAGATCCCTCCTGAGCTTCCTCTTCTTAGGCTGAGCAGTTCCAACTCTCTCAGCCTCTCTTCATAGAAGAGGTGCTCCAGCCCCTTCATCATCACGGCCCTCTTTTGGACTCTCTACAGTAGCTGCACTTCTGTCTTGTACTGGGTGGCCCAGAGCTGGACACAGCATTCCAGGTGCAGCCTCACCAATGCTGAGCAGAGTAGAAGGATCACTCCTATTGACTGTCTGGTGATGATTTGCCTAATGCAGCCAAGAATATTGTTAACCTTCTTAGCAGCAAGGGCACATTGATGACTAATGTTCAACTTGATGTCCACCAGCACTCCTAGGTCCTTTTGTGCAAAGTTGCTTTCCAGCAGCATGTACTGTCCCCCAACATGTACTGGTGTTTGGGGTGAGTCCTCTGGTACAGGTCTTTGCACCTCCTTCCTTCCTTCCTTCCTTCCTTCCTTCCTTCCTTCCTTCCTTCCTTCCTTCCTTCCTTCCTTCCTTCCTTCCTTCCTTCCTTCCTTCAATAAACAGACCCCATCTAAACCAGCTTTCATCCGCAAAATGACATTTAAAAAGCAATAGTACATAGAAATTTTAACTGATTTCTTGTTAAGGGTATAATCAATGTCCTTAATTAAAACTGGAGAAAAAAAGAGTGGCCCAGAATATCAAAAAAGATTTAACAGTTCTTCATTAGCACTGGTCTTTCTTGTGGCCAAATTACTTAGGATTGCTTTGTTCAAAATAAATATCAAAATCATTGTTAAATACAACAGTAGTACCATTAATATTCTGGACATTTGTGCAGACGCAGCTTCAGCTTTTCTAAGTGAACCGAAGTGTCCTAGGATCTTCCAAGATTCTTAGGTAGATTGAAGTCTATTGAAGTTTCAGTATTTGAAAATAAATAAATAAATAAATAATATCAAACAAAACGAATAAAACCAACCTTCATTATTTTGAAATCATTAGCTTTTTTTATTATTAAGGAAGATCACTCATAACTATGGTGGTTGGTTAGACATATTTTTTAGACCAATGTAAGTATATTTTTGACTAAACAATTTTAATAAAAACTTCAGAAACATCCATCTTTACATGCATCAATACAACATGAAGCAATTATACAATTACTTACTGGTGATGATCTGATAAGAGCCACACTTGCAGTTATGGCAATTAAACTCCCATCTTGTAGGTTATATAGCAGGCAACTATACAATGATTAACAGAAAGGAATGAAATAAAATAGTGTTCTGTTTCTTTGATGTCCTCCAATAAAACGGAATGTATTTCTTCAGAAAAGAAACTGAATATATGCATGACCTGCATTATTCAGAATTTTTTAGCCTAACAATTTGATTCTCCTCCATTTCATTCCATTTCACTTCTCTCTGAAACAAATCACCACTGAATATTTGACTTCATCCATTGTGACTGTACTCTGGTTTTCCTTCTGTCAGCTCTTGGAAGGTTGTCTTGTCCTAATCCTTAATAATGAAATAAATTTTAAAGTTCTACATAATTTCCTGAAACAATTTAAGAATACAAATCTCAGAAAATTCTTAACAGAAAATGAACCATTACTTCCTATAATTATTTCATAGAATCATTTAGGTTAAAAAACACCCTTAAGATCATTAAGTCCAACCATTTTTTGACATGGATTCATTTGTCAAAGTTGTGTTGATGAGTTACTTTTTTTCCATCAAAGTTATATTAATACCTAGAAATTGAAAACAAGTCACTAGAAGGCAGCTGAACACAAAGACTCACCAACAGCCATAGAAGCTATCAGTGATAGCAACCTGACAACAACCACAACACTGTAAGGTTTGCATGTGAACAATTGATTCAGTACCACTGAGAAGTTTTGGGTGCTCTGTACATGCTCATCCCATAGGGACACCACTACTAATTGGAAAAAAGCAGTTGATTATCACTGAAGTTGATAATAGGAAGACACAAAATCTTAACAGTTCTCTAGTTTTTTCTTTTTCCTGGTCCCCTCATAAGACCTGTTATTTGGCTCTGCAACTAGATATTGCTTATATCTTCAGTAAGACTCACTAACTACCATATCAGACTCATTAACACAATTTAGAATTCACAAATTATGTAATGTATTTCAGAGATCAGTTGCTGATCAAATCTTAATTTTAAAGGAAGGTAGTTTTTCTTAATATTTTAAAATTTGGCTAATTATATGCACAGTTTTACCTCTTTTCCCCCAGTTTCAAGGTACAGCACATGCTAGGTAAAACATAGACCTGGAAGAGATACCATTTGGAATGCTTTTAGCACATGAGCCTTTCGTGTCAAATTATACATTCTCTTTTTGATCTTTACTTCCCAGAATCTCCCAGCAACTATAAAATGTTTTTTAAAAAGAAATCATTACAAAACACTAATATAAAACTGAAGCTGATGATTCTGTAGGAATTGCTAACAGTGAGATTAAGAGTGCAGATCAGATGTTATAGCTGAATCCCAGTGAGCTGTATAACTACAATAATGCACTTAAACGTATTCGAAGTCACCATGAACAGAAGATGGATGGTCAGTCTAGTAAACCATAGCATAAGTTCTCACTAAGGAATGGCTTGTCTCAACAAAACAAATCAAAACTAAACATTTCTTGAAATAGTATTTGTTAGCTATATGTTTGAGGTAGTTTCTAGTTATACAGATTTGCAAATAATACCTTTCTTATATCTTTATAATATCAGGATACATGGACAAGCAGAAAGGTCAAGTTTAATATATTATGAGAAGAGAAAAAAAAATAGTGGAGTTTTTATACTGACAGCAAGGAAACAAGGAAAAGGTTATGAAGTTGAATGTTATACATCTTTATACATATATATATACATATATATATACATATATATATTACGAGCCAGTAAAATCAATAGTATATGGCAAATGTGTATGTGTTTGGTTTAAATATATGTTTAAGTATTTGGGTGAGAAAACTCATTTGTGCCTGCCAGAAGTTACGTAAATCCCATCTCAGGCAGGTGATGAAGATGAGGGAGCCAGATTTTCCAAGTCAAAGAAGAAGGATGCTTAATTTAGCCTGGCATGATTTCAAAATTGACACTACATCAACACAAAAAGAATGCCAATACAATATGTCAAGAGTCAGCATCTCATGATGGTTATTTCTAGTTCACAAGCACACAGATAACAAAGAACGGGGAAGTTACTTTTCAATAACTAGATTTCCTTGAGATATTTTGTACATATGAGTATTTCTTTTGTAAATGATCATACAAAAAGGTTCTTGAAGTCAAGGACTTTTTCTTGCTGCTGTTGCATTATCTAGAGAGATTACATATTTTTCAGCATCTCCACTTGTTTCATTCTCAGGCATAAAATGAATGCTTGCAATAAGACTTTCAGTCAGATGCATATTTGCACAACATGAAGAGACTTCCAGAGAAAAAAAGACAAAGCTATGTGGAAGTGAATGTATCCATCTCTTAAGAATCCCAAGTAACAATAAATAAGCCTTTCTTCTTTGAGTACTTGTTCCATGCACATTCATACAGATGGTTACTCCTGTATGTCTTCCCTTCCCTTCCCTTCCCTTCCCTTCCCTTCCCTTCCCTTCCCTTCCCTTCCCTTCCCTTCCCTTCCCTTCCCTTCCCTTCCCTTCCCTTCCCTTCCCTTCCCTTCCCTTCCCTTCCCTTCCCTTCCCTTCCCTTCCCTTCCCTTCCCTTCCCTTCCCTTCCCTTCCCTTCCCTTCCCTTCCCTTCCCTTCCCTTCCCTTCCCTTCCCTTCCCTTCCCTTCCCTTCCCTTCCCTTCCCTTCCCTTCCCTTCCCTTCCCTTCCCTTCCCTTCCCT
>NC_089876.1:60962500-61030000 GCF_040182565.1 Anser cygnoides | reverse complement strand
TGTTTATTTATTTATTTATTTATTAGATAAACAACACTGTTTTCAAAGCAGAGCCCTTAACATTTAGGTGTGAAGAATTCAAATAACTAGCTGAGCAAAGAAAAATTTGAAAATATGTTTGACAATAAAAGCTTGTAACACTTCGACTTTCCTTTCTTCCTACTTACATTTTACTAAGGAAATTATTAAGGTTATTTGTTATTAAGTTGTTATTTTAATACCACAGTTACCAAAGCTGTATAGAAGACCTATAAACTCCTTTTCAACTGTCTAGTTTTTCAGCTATAATAAATATAATTTCAAATAAGGTCATATAAGGTTTTAAAGACATCATTTTTACTAAAATATTAAGTTATAAGTGCATTGTCTGGACTTTTTTGAATACTTAGAAATTGTGACTAAAATCATAGTAACAAAATTTCAAGTGCACTTAGAAAGTTTTACCTCTCTTTTCTGAAACAAACAAACAAAATCAAACAAACAAACAAACAAAACAAAGGACCTGAAAACAAATTAATCAGAGTAGTGATTGTCTAGAGGAAGTAAATTAATTCGTAGCCTTTCTCTGTACACGCTCCAGGGTCTTGACGTCTTTCTTGAAGCGTTGGGCCCAAAACCGATCACAGTACTTGAAGTGCGGCCTGACTAGAGCAGAGTACAGGGGGATGATCGTCCACCTGGTCCTGCTGGCTACAATATTCTTGATACAAGCCAGGATGCCATTGGCCTCCTGGGCCAAGAATGACATTGAGGTGCTGGAACATGCCCAAAGAAGGGCAACAAAGTTGGTGAAGGTTCTAAAGAACAAGTCTTATGAGAAGCAGCTGAGGGGGTTGGGTTGTTTAGCCTGGAGAAAAGGAGGTTCAGGGGAGACCTTATCACACTCTACAATTACCTTAAAGGAGGCTACAGAGAGGTGGGGATTGGTCTCTTCTCCCAAGCACTAAGTGATAAGACAAGACAAAATAGACTTAAATTGTGCCAGGGGAGGATAGGTTGGATATTAGGAAAAAAATCTTCACTGACAGGGTTGTGAAATATTGGAACAGGCTGCACAGGAAAGTAGTTAAGTCACCATCCCTAGAGGTCTTAAAAAAAAACAACCATGCAGTTATAGAACTTAGAGACATGGTGAACTTGGCAGTGATAGATTAAAGGTTTGGCTAGATGAACTTCGAGGTCTTTTCCAACCTAAACGAATGGTTTAGGAATGTCCAATCAACATAATGTGAAGCCATTACAAAAAAAAATAATAAAAAAAAAAAGAAGCTCAGGTCACATTTGAAACATTCTGGAACCCATTCTGTTAAACTCAAGGAGACCCAGTGACAGATGAACACAACATAAATGCATGTGCACACACTCACAAAAAGAAATGCATATACATATATATGATTTCCAGTGGAAGCTCTTCAGAGATATTGCAGAATTTTCACCAACTGTGAAACAATAAAATCTATAGATGTGACTGCATTTTAAGTCCTTGAGAATGTATTTCTTCACTCATGAACTAGAACAAAAATCCAGGTCAAAACACTGTGAAAATAGAAAATTCAGATGCAATTCTGTATTTGAACTTTCCTGTCCATGTGGCAAGCAGTTATTGAAATCTATCTTTACATCTGTTCATATCTTCAAGTCCAGTTGAAAGAAATTCTGCTCACAAAAATAGTTCCATTTAAGTAATTTAGATGAATAAAGCTGCAAGATCAGACTCCCAAATGAACTTTTTGACTGCTAAGCTCAGCGGGAAAGATATAATATTCCTTTGAACACAATATTAACTGTTTTCCTTTTTCTCAACAATAATGAAGTTCTTGTGTCTGGTGTAATGTACTCCGTCTTTTAAGCACTCTTTGTGAGTGAAGGGCAGTTGCAGTAATTCAGTACAGAGCAGAAAGCTTTACGTGATGTTTCCAGATAGCGGAACATGATTCCCGTGCTCCTAATGAGAATGCTATGATAAAGAGAGAATCAGAAATATGTAAACACACTTGTCTTCTTAATGTGATTCTCACTAGCATTTCCAGCAGAAGCAAACATCTGTATGGTAAATATTTATTTATTTTTCTTTTTGCATATGAAATATTTATCTGCCCTTGTCCTTGGCTTCATCTTAGGGCAGGATTTTGTTAAGCCAAAACAAAAAAGATAAGATAATATTCATCTCTGCTCGGCAACAGCAGCAAAGCTAGCAAAAAATAAAAATAATTTAATAAAAGCATTCATCTTTGTCCACCTCACAGTAGCAAGAACAAAGCATATTTATGCTATTTTTTTTTTTTTTTGCAGTATGCATCAATGAAGGAATTGTTTTCATTAACTTGAAAAGAATAAAGAGCAAGACCATTTTTGAGGTTTTGCTTAGAAGATCACAAAGACTTTAGTTTTTTATTAACCATATTGTTCTGCTAATGTTCAGTACTAGTCTCAGGCCTCAATATCATATAAATGAGTTCTGCATGCAGCCATGCCTCAAATTTCAAGAAACACCTGATCATATGGCAAGGGATCTCCAAAAGGTTTGTTCAGATTTTATTGGATTTCTCCAAGAAATCTTTTGCAAGGTTTCTCCACTGCTACATACTGTCACCTTTCAAAGGGGTTTCTGATTGTGCCTATGACTGTGAGTACTATGACTAAAGTATCCTCTGTACTGTGTAGGTATATCATGCCCTTATTTTGCCATTTTAATTACAGTGCAGTATCTAAGTTATTTCAATTGAATGTGGATGAAAGCACAAAGTTATGTGGATTGCCTCAGCTAAGCTCATCCTTGTAAGTGCAAGACGATTCCAGGAACTTTTATTTTTTCTAAAATAGAGTTTTTCTAATAGTACTTTTTTCATACTTGTGATCCTTTATTGATTAGTCATATGAAAATCATAGCATACAAGTTCTAATACTTTACTTAGTAATATAATTGTATGATCTCAAGGTGAAATTATTTATTGCTACATGGTGGAACTGGGAAACCTGTAGTATTTCTTTTTACTCAAATAACCTTGAGGGCAAATGAGTCACTGACTAAGAGGATTTTGTGTTTGTAAAGTGAGAATACATGATTTCTTGTAACTTTTCTAAAACATATTATCTAAAAGTCAAAAGAACTCTGAATAGTATTTATCACTATCTTAAGATATTGTTCATAATCTGATTCCTCACTCCTCCAAGAAATGTTCACCAGCGCCATTCATCATCTTTGAATGGAAAATAAATGAATTCTTAAAGAACAGAACTCTTTACCCAATAACTCGGTCTTCCTTAAAGTCATATCTATGCAACCACTTCTCCAGGAAAGGTAATTTCTGGAGATTTGTTTCCTCCAGGGCTACTGTAAAAGGAGAAAAATACAGTAAGAACATTTCTGGCAGGAGGACTGCGGATGTCTCTGGGCTTATACTTGATATATATATATATAAGTATTTATATAATATACTTAATAGAAGTATTTTATATTATATTCAGTGTTTTCCATAGAAATTAACGGAGGTTTTCATGAGAGTTCCATGAGACAGTCTCTTGAAAGGATAAAAATTGACTGAGGGAAAATGAAAACCAGGAAAACAGAAGATTCCTGTATAAACTAAAGGTCATAATATGATCTGAGTCTACTGGAATGTATACTCCCTCACCTACAGAGCCCAAAGTCTGAGTCAGTCAGATCTGTTTAAGCTCCTTTTTGGAAGCTACACAGATACAGTAGTATTGTTCTGTGTTGAGGCTGCCTGCAGATGAAAACCATTATTGAAAGGGGAACTGTCAATCGTGTGAATGACTCAAATTCTATCCATGCTATCTGCAAGTCTTTCGCAAACCACATAACTTCACCTACGATTGATAAGGTGTGTTTAACCTCTGGATAAGACTTGAAATGGAAAAAGACAAGAAAATTATGACCTTGGGAAGTCAGAAACATTTTCAAAATTAACTACTTCAGGACATTACTTTCATTGGAAGCACTTTTCCGCCTACCATCAAGTGATTGGGAAGAAACTATTTGCCTGACAGATGTCACATTATGTAATGATGGGCTGGAAAGAAGACTTTTAAAAGATATTTTCGTATCCAGTCTCCTGGTGATGCTCTGAGTATATATTCTTCAAAGTCAATCTGAAGAACCTTATTTACCATCCCAGCAATATTTACTCAGCAAGTTAACGGCAACTGAGGAAAACAGTGTAACTGATGAAAGCTGATGATATTTTTCTACACAGAAAAGTCTCTGACAAGAGGCATGAAACCTACAGCTTATGCACATTAGAGATATTTTGTGCTTTGCATAGTAATTGTGGTTCCTTGCAGCTGTACAAAACACCTGTATAGAGCATGCACAGTAAATTTAGTGTTTTCAGGAAGTAACTGACTGACTGCACATGTGCTATGCAGTTGATATGGCAGCAGCTCAGCTACTTGAGAGTAATTCCAACAATACTGCCAAATTTCAGAAAATTACCTACTGTTGTGTAGACTCCGGTAATTCTCCAAGACAAATTTCACAGACACAAAGGCCACAGAAATTTTGATCCATGAAAGCTTTAATTCAAAAGGAGAAGACAGTACATAGTAGCTGTCATAATCAGGTCAAACATTAGTAAGATTTTTTTTGACTGTTTTTTGTTTTGTTTTTGTTTATTCCCCAGACTTTTTAAACCAGCATGGATTCCATTAAATCTAAATAAAGTCTATCATATTTATGAACTTTTTTTTTTTTCTTTTTTCTTTTCACAAGGTTGGGAGTATTAAGGCCGTATTTAAATGTCAAAAGTATAAACTGGAGGGGGAGTACAAATATTTTGGCTGGAAGGATATTGAACCATAAATTATACCCAGAACTTAAAAGTGAAATGAGAATGAGTTTCTTTTCTGTTCCGTTTTACTACTTCCCAGCAGTATATGAATAGTGGTGTGCAATCTTAGATATAATCAATAATAATAATGATAATAATGATAATAATAACAATAATGATGATGATGATGATGATGATGATGATGATAATAATAATAATAATAATAATGGGGGAAATGCTGATTCTGATTATTAATTATTAATGTTCTACATTAGAAATATTTTAAGCCTGTAAAAACTTGACTTCCTTTTTTACTTTGGGTTGGAACAACCGCTTGAATCTGAGAATTGTTAATATTTCTTTCTGAATGAAGTACAACACTATCAAGAGAAACAAACATATTTTATCCAAAAAATTAAATTAATATTTATTCTAGTATTGGAATATTCTGCCTTTATACTGTGTTAATAATCTAGGCTAATAGCTGGCTGTACTTTTATGTAGTATTTTTCTGTTTTGTCTATTTCAGGTAATCAACATTTCTAAGAGTAATATTTATAAAGAAAGGAAAAAGTCTATTGCAACTCTATCTTTCTGAATCTACAACTGAGATTTTTCTTTTGTCTCGTTTTCATTAAGTTTTGTAAATATATCATATATCATAAAGTCTCTGGAGTTTTTATGTGTTGTTTTTTTTTTTTGAGCATTGAGTAATTGAATTGAAAACATAAATGCTAACACAATAAAATTAATAGTGTCAAAACAAAGAATTTACTAATGTATTAATAACAAAGGTACATATGTTCTAAAGCAAAGTCACTTCCAGTAGGAAACCTGGTAAGACAAGAAGCGTAACAACTCAAGTCTCGGTAGATAAAGCCACGGTAATGAATGAGAGCTTATGACCATCATTCTGAGCTTAAATATATGAATGACGGTTTTATATTGAAGCTGCTTGGAGATCTAAGGACAAGTTTGTCCCTTTCTATGTAACTCCAGATAGAATACTCTGTCATTCTGCACATCTTTGTGACGATGATTAAATGCTTTGAAGTTCTAGTGTTTCTAAAGGAGTTTCCTTTGGCTTTTTTTTTTTTTCTTTTACTATCTGCATTTGCAAGCTGTACCCAGATGGCACAAAGGTAAATTGGCTGATTGACAGAAGAACAAACTAAAACAACACGACAAATCGTTATCTAAAAAACAAAAACAAAAGCAAACACACACACCACACAAACAACAAGTGCATTAACAGGAATGAAAACATAATGGTTCTCTGAATACTGAACCTGAAGTTGCTTTGCTCAGCTTGCTGCAGCTGAGTGAGTCACTAGTCTAACAGAAAGAGAAAGAAAAATAAATTCAGACAAGGCAATTAGAAACACTTTTTTTCAGGAGCCGAATAATAAATGTGAGAAGTCCCCACAGGGCGAAGCTATGAATGCAGAAAGCACGAGGGTCATTCAAGTAATGATTGTATATATCTTGGGAAAATAGTGTACAAGTAAAGGATGAACTTCAGTGGGCTAAATGGCTTTTTTCATTCTCAGTATTCATGTATCACAGCTGTCATGCTCCAAGGTACATTACAAAGAAGTGATTACACACTGAAGGCTGTGAGATCTCTTCATCTGAAACCCAACTCCATATGTACCTGGTAGAAGAGCCTCTGTTATTTGACATCCACTGAGCCTAGTTGAAATTTAGCCATTCCAAGATCTCTATTACCAAGCTCATTATTTACTTACGCTAAAATAGAAACAGCACAAATGATTCTTGTGCAAGTGCAAACCAAATATCTTTAGGACAAGACTATAACACTTAGCCAAGAGTTCTGATGGGGCAGGGTGGGGAGGAGGAAAGCAAAATTTCTAATCCAGGCATGACTTGAATGATTTGCTTGCCTGAAAAAAAGTTGTGAAGTGACCATGCTTAAAAAAAAGAACAACAAAAAACAAAAAACAAAAAACTTCTGTGATTATAGGCACACAAAGAACCTCCCTCCTTATATTGTATTCCTGATGACTAACAAGGTATTAGCTTTCAGTCCTAAACCAGGATCTTAAATGCAGTAGTAGGAAATATATGTCCTATCTAAGATATGTCCCATCTAAGACCTTACAAATCCATGGGAATGTTAAGATGTGCTTCATTGAGACAAATCTGACTAAGGAATGTGGAAGAACAGTAGAGCTGCCATTACCTCTCTGAAAGTACATTTCTGAAAATGATTTTCTGTTAGAATTTGTTGCTTTACTGGAAATGAAATGCTCTGAAAACTGATATCAGCTTCATTTAAACTAACCCCAAGAAGAAAAACCAAACCCAGAATCTCTGCTCTGCCAAAATTCCAAAAAATGGTTAAATATTTATTGTTGATGTTTTTCAGCATTAATTCTTCAGAGTTTTCATTTCTGAAACTTGTATCTACTTCAATTGTATTTGTTTTACACATCACTGTGGGAATATTTTTATATTAGCATTATATATTATATTTTATTATTGTTGTTATATTGTTAGCATTGTTATATTATCACATTAAAATGACAAAACTATTCAGTGAAATGAAGAAATTTCAAAAATTCTTAGAGCTTTTCCAGTTGTCTTATTTCCATACCAAAGGACGATTTCTGTTCTCCATTTTTAATTTCTGCTGGGCTTGGTTCTTTTCAATACCAAAGTGAAATGGTAATTTTGGTTAATTTGTTCGTGGTAAGAAACAGCTGATTTGGGGAGTATGGTTAAGAATCATAGAATCATTAAGGTTAGAAAAGACGTCCAAGATCATCTGCTCCGGCCATCCCCCTACTACCAATGTCAACCACTAAACCATGTCCCCAAGCGCCACGTTGAACCTTTCCTTGAACACCCCCAGGGATTGTGATTCCACCACCTCCCTGGGCAACCCGTTCCAATGCCTGACTACTCTTTCTGAAGAGAAATGCCTTCTAATTTCCAACACGAACTTCCCCTGGTGCTACTTGAGTCCATTCCCTCTTGTCCTACCATTAGTTATCTGTGAGAAGAGGCTGACACCCAGCTCCCCACAACTTCCTTTCAGGTAGCAATAAGGTCTCCTCTGAGTCTCCTCTTCTTCAGACTAAACAACCCCAGTTCCCTCAGCTGCTCCTCATAGGATTTGTTCCAGACCCTTCACCAGCTTCGTAGCCCTTCTCTGTACATGCTCCAGGGCCTCGATGTCCTTCTTGTAGTGAGGGGCCCAAAACTGATCACAGTACTCGAGGTGCGGCCTGACCAGAGCAGAGTACAGGGGGACAATCATCCACCTGGTCCTGCTGGCTACACTATTCCTGATACAAGACAGAATGCCATTGGCATTCTTGGCCACCTGGGCACACTGCTGGCTAACGTTCAGGCAAGCATCAACCGACACCGCCAGATCCTTTTTCTCTGCACAGCTTTCCAGCCACTCTGCCCCAAGCCTGTAGCATGGCATGGGGTTGTTGTGATCAATGTGCAGGACCTGGCACTTAGCCATGTTGAACCTCATCCCACTGGCCTCTGCCAATTGACCCATCCTGTCCAGGTCCTTCTGCAGGGCCTTCCTACCCTCTGGCAGATCAACACTTCCCCCCATATTGGTGTCTTCTGCAAACTTACTGAGGGTGCACTCAATTCCCTCGTCCAAATCATCAATAAATATATAAAAGAGGATGGGCCCCAACACCGACCCCTGGGGAACACCACTCTTGATTGGTTGCCAGCTGGATTTAACTCCATTCACCACCATTCTCTGGGCCCAGCCATTCAGCCATTTTTTAACCCAACAAAGAGTGTACTTGTCCAAGCCATAGGCTGACAGCTTCTCCAGGAGAAATCTGTGGGGAAAGGAAGGCAAATCTAGCTGAAATTTTGTTTTATCATAAGTATATGTATACTACTTAAAGTAATGGTATATCTTATTTCAGTACACTAGTGATTTGCAAAACCTAAAGTATTTGATCGTTTATATATACATATTATTGCGGGACCATTATTGCTATGAGAAATAACTGTTAAAGAAATAAAGCTTCCAGTTTCTGCTTCATTTGCTGTGTTACACAAGGTAAAATTTCCTACCCTGTTTAAGATAAGAAATTCACATCAGCTTTTCACATCTTTGAGATAGCTACCCCATA
Organism: Anser cygnoides; assembly: GCF_040182565.1. Taxonomy (NCBI): domain Eukaryota; kingdom Metazoa; phylum Chordata; class Aves; order Anseriformes; family Anatidae; genus Anser; species Anser cygnoides. The sequence continues at coordinate 61,021,071 of NC_089876.1, read as the reverse complement.
ATAACTGCAACATATTCACTCTTAAAACTACTCCAGAGGTAAATATTGTGACCATTTGGCAATGTGACACATATGAATGTGGCAACTGAATGCCAAAATGCAGGATTTGTAAACATTTGATCAAAAATAGAATTTTTATGCTGATCAGTCATCTTTGTGTCCATTTTTCATTTGCTTTGAGAATGCTCATAGGTTTGTGTGCGCTCATAGGTTTAGCAAATTGCTCTTTTACATAGGTTGTTGTGGTTTAGCCCCGTCAGGCAGCTAAATGCCACACAGCCACTTGCTGTGTACATGCATATTCATATGCCAACAGGCTGTGCAGAAAATGCAGTATTTGCTTGTCTTTATTAAGAGGTTTCCTGTTTAGAAAACACAGGTTTATTGACTGGCAACATAAAAACTGCTGAGAGTCTAGGTAACTAATCAGAAGAAGCAATGTATGATTTTCAAACAATCTTGAATGGTGAATGAGAACTATCCCATATAGTTTATACACGGGTACAGCTCACATGCTAATTGAATATTGGAGTAACAACGTGAACTTTAAGTCACTATGGTATTCAGTAACTTTATGTGTGGCAAAGATAGAATCAAGATGGTTGCTGGGAAAAGCTTCTTTGTCTTTTTGCCTGTATTAGGCCTTCTAGTACAGTCCAATATGATTTCAGGATTATTATTATTATTTTTCTTTTCGTCTATAGAATATATTGGCAATAAAACCACGTGGGTTGTAATAAATGATTTCATACGCGTCTTTGATCCAAGTCTGTTTTTAACTATTATGCCATCACCAACAGAGCTAGTTGGAATACCAGTGTTAGGACAAAAGATGTAACTTTCCTGAAATACATTATTTTTCAGGAATTTTTCACTGGGAAGTTGCTCGGGCACAAGATAAATTCTCTCAGAAAGAGATGATATCTGAAACTTATTCCACAGTATAATGGTTGTAGAATTTAGTCTATGTGTGAGATAATAGACTTGCTCTGAAACAAACAAACAAACAAACAAAAACAAAAATAAAAACCCACACCAATCAACAAAGCAAGTAAATGAACAAACAAACAAAAAACACTTGTTCTTTAAGGACCAGACTTTTATAAGATATTAAGCCACACTGAAGTTTTTGTGTCTTTACAATTTGAGAAGATTTTGTTTATTTTTATTTTAAATATAGAACACTTAATTGTCCTTTTGATGTCCTGGATGTTTGTGACATATCTTAGAAAGCATTTATAAGGGCAGTAAGGAAATAGTTTGGAAATATTGATATTGCGGTGTCTTCAAATATATTTTATAACACTTTGAAGTATAATTGGCTACCATAAGTTTTCCTTGTAAATGGTATGTAAAGCTGTTTGCATCTGATTTAATCTGTCCGAATCTGACTAAACTAGACACAACATTTTATATATTTTTTTTGCTTTTTTAAATCACTGCTTTAATTTAGCTGTGCAGACTGGGACTTTTTAGTACCGTGTAATGGTTTATTTGGTATTATCCACGTTATAGATGTTTTCTGTGTAACACTCCTATTTTAGTATGGTTTTGTTTCAGGTTTTAGGAGGTTATTTTTTGCCTTGGTTGAATGGCTAGAAGGCTTCCTCAGCTAATGATATATATGGTCTGCTATTTGCTTTTCAAATTGGATTCAGATTTTTGGCTTGGTTAAATTGTCTAGACCAGTGTAAACAGTTTGCTCATACAAGTGAAAATTAGCTAACTTGATGTGTCTTTTTATGATTATATGAAAAGACAAAATATTTAGTTCATCTGCAAAAGGATATATATATACATACATACTTAGTAATATACAGTACACTTTTGTGTGTACATTTTGGATAAATGTTTAGATCATATCCTCGCCCTTCTCAAAAATCATTTATCCTGTAAACTATGTTTTGTTTACAGTAACATTACACATGATTAGAAGGAAATATGTGGGTGTATAATTTTACTTGCTGGGAAGGAAAGAGTTAATATTGATTGATCTTGATCTTGATTAGAGCTTCTTTGCTATATCTGCAGTATGTGCTAGACCTAGATGACTCTTTCATGACCTTGTAGTATCATTTATTGCATATGTTTGTCTGACAGGCCACTACCCCCTCTCTTTATGTTCACTGTAGTTATTCATGATGTACAGCCTTCAGTAGTTGCAAAAATATAAAACTTCTTTCCTCTCAGTTCTAGACAGGCTTTCTTTCAGTCCCTAGTCCTGACATGCTATCTTGAATAACCTGCAAATAACTCTCTTCACCTTTACCTACATTTAATCCATAGCGTTAAAGCTTCACCTTGGGCTAAACTTTGACCTTGTTACTTTATGTGTAATTTAGAATATTCTGGATATAATTTGCCTAAAATAATAATAAGAAAAAAAAATGCTGCAGTTCCGTGAATGAGATGTTTGTTGCCTTACTTCCAGAATAATTTTTCATGTCCAAATGACGTGCATAGTCTGAGTAAACTCTGAAAAAGATCCCCACCAAGCACTGATGTTTAAACAAACTAGCTCAAGCAGATGATTGTTTTGATATTTAGCCAACTTTCATTGTTCCAGTTGTTGAGAAAGAACGTATATCACCCCACCTTGGATCTGTGATGAAAGATGTTAATGACATAACTTCAGGTGAGATCATATAGCCCTAGTTAAGACAACAGGAGTTTTTCATCTGTGTAGAAGCTCAAAGCTAAGGCAGTTTGGAAGGCACATTCCACAAAGTCAGGCAAAAACAGCTGAAAAAAAGTGCAGTTTACAAAACATTTACTGAATATTATTTATTGCAGTCCTTGAGGTTTACCTGAAGTTTTTGTCCAGCTGTGTAAAATAGCATTCCAGCAACTACCATTGCTACTTAAGTTATAAACACATTAGTGGGCTTGTTAATAATAGTTGTAACCAGGCATATCTATGGCACAGGAAAATAATAACCATTTTAAGGTTGTCATCAACTGGATTTTTAACAAAGTAGTTGGATTACATGTAATTGTCAGGTGTTTTGAGAAAGTAAATGTACTTTTTAAAGTCCGGTTTTCTCTCTGTGCTGCAATTTAAACTCCATGTAGTCTGTAGGCACAAAAGCTTCATTGTTCTGTAGAAAACTGGCTTGCCATTCTCTCTTCTCCATGTTGAATAAAAGTAATTGTCTATATTTACTGTAGCTTCTGGCCACAAATGTTGGCATAAAAGTCTCCTACTTTTGCACTACAAGAACAGAACACACTTCAACTACCATGACCCACCAAAGACAACAAATTTAGTTGCTGTGAAATGAACATCAAAATTCTGCACAATAGCTGTGAGGGCTGGTTTGTTCTTTGGAATATTGTTTCTCTTCAAAGTGGGTAGTAGACATATATATTGTCACTTATCAGTATTTTCCTGCTATAGATTTCTCAAGAATATTTTCACTTTATGAGAAATGGGATATGAGATATGAGAATATCATCTAAGAACAGTTTTTAGATTGATTAAAAAAATGTTAAAAATTGTCATTGAAGCTTCCTGAACTGCAGCCATGTCATTTATGTGGTAATTATTGTTATATTTCAGGGTTTGTTTAAATTTTTGCAAGCCATTCTTAAAGTTTGCCATTTTCCCAGATCAAATTGCTTTACTCATCTTCCTACAGGGTTCAGGCTTTGTAATTTGATTTATATGGTAACGTTGAAACAAGAGACATTAACCGACCGTTCTGTTTTAATGAATGGCTTGTCAGGTACTGACTACTTCAGTGGCAGGAAACTCTCTTCCTTCAGGCACTGATCACAAGGGCAAGGCTTTATGCTTTCACTCCTGTCTCCTGTCTTGCTTCATTTAATATTCAACAGCAGGCAGAAATAGCATTCATCTGAAGGGCTCATTTGATTAGTAACAACTCTGATATTTCTACACTTCTCTTAAACTTTTCACTTCTTTCTTTTTATTTTTATTCAAGCAGTAAGACGTCAGTATTTCCATGGGTTGGAAATATTGAAACTGGGGTTACGTATGCTGCCTAACAGTTCTTCAGGCCAGAGACTGCTGAGGAGCTCTGTGACTTGTAGGTACAGGAAGAACTTACCCAGGTGCTTCAAAGGCAGATGCCTCCTTTCGGCTTGGTGCTCTCTGAAATACTTTTTTCTTTCTTTTTTTTTTTTTTTCATGTTTTCATTTCTTTTCCTTTTTTTTTTTTTTTTTGTCTTTCTACTGGTCTTTGCTCTCAGAATGAAGATGCATATTGTGACTAGCATCTGCATAGAGGGGATTGCTTATGTGACTTTCTGCTCATCATGAACCAGAAGACACCACAAACTATTTTGGTTAACACACTGACCTAAAATTCAGAACCTTCATCTTCACTGTGACCACTGGAAGGGGTCACAGGGCAGGCTCAGAGGCATAGCCTCCTGTTTTGTACCTGTGTCAGTACTGGAGAGTATCTTCCTGAAGATTAATTAATTCCTGAGCACCTCGCCCCTCAAGAAATCCAGTGAGACTTCTGGTCACTTAGAAAAACAAACAAACAAATAAATAAATAAATAATTTTGCTTTAGTGTCATAAAAATTTAATAATTTTTGTAATTTTTATGATTTTCTCTTACTGTTCTGTTTTTTCTTCGTGGTGGATTTTTTGGGGGGTTGCTTGAATTTCTGAGGGCAATATCTGCTAGATTTAGTTTGAAAATAAAATTGAAACTATCTGCATGTTGTATGTAATATTGTGTAATGCCTGCTCCATTTCAATTATGCTTTGAAAATATAAACTGTGTGCATACATTATTAAACACATAGATAAATTAATATATAGATCTACCACTAAAATAAACAGGAAATTTCATTTGAAATTTCATTTCAAAATTAGCTGTCTTCGTTTTATGAAACTTGGTCAGTGCTAACAAGATAAACTTCCTCAATAGGTTTTCATGTCACTTTTAGAATGTCATACAAGGTCAAGTAATCCTTGGGTCTTTGTTTGTTTGTTTGTTTATGTGATTGTGAGTCCACTGTAAGGGATTGCTGATACCCATAGTGATGATAGTCTTAGCTGGAGTTCTACCTTGTCTTAAAACAGCAGTAATTTGTATACAAACAAATAAACATTGGATGACAGTCCTGGCAGTGGAAGAAGTTCTTGAATTGCATAGAACTGAATTCTGAAATGGAGAAGCTGGATTAAAAAAAAATGACAATTTATTGGGAATTAAGCAGTTGTTATTAATAAAGATATATTTCTGAATGTTTTTTTATGTTTTTTTTTTTTTTCGGATAGTCCAAACAAATTTGGAAGAGAACTTTTGCAAACTGTCCTATAAGTTCCTCATCAGGTCCAAGAGCAAAGAAAAAGGTGGACCAGCTTCACTGCAGAACAGATATTTGACACAGATCCAATCATATAAAATTCTTCTTACCAGATTCCACATGTAAATTCTAGGTATATCTGGGTGATAATGACCAGCTTTTAGTTGTGCATCAGTTGATTTTGTCCTTGGTATTGTTTATTACAACATATGCTGTAATAGCCAACCAAATCACTAAAAATGTGTAGAACAATTATGGGAAAAAACTTCTGAACTTTCTGAGATGATTTGCTCAATCTCTTGTTTTTATTGCTGTTTGAAACTTTCATAAAGGTAGGATTGAAAGACAGGACCAAAAGTAATTCTTTACAACAAAAAAATGTTTTTTTTTGTTTGTTTGTTTTCCTAATTGAATGCCCGTCTAGGTCTTTCAGAGTCTTATATTTCTCTTCATACTGTTTTGTTTTGACATTTCACAAGCAGGTATGTTTTCAGCATTGTGTAGATACTGTCTCCTATTCAAAGTTCAACTAAGTAATTCTGATCTGCTTATTAATATTTATGGCCCGCATATATTTGTATATTTAGCTTTAATATGATCTTGTGTTCCTTTAATGTAGAGCAAACAGAAAATGATATGTTTCTGTTAATCATAGATTTAAGAACTCTTTGATTGGAAATGCCCCTTAAAAGACTTGTTTTGAATTAGTGTGACCTTCTGTCTACTGGAATATTTTTATGGCTGCACACATCTTGGGTTTTCACCCACTTTTTGCTTTAGAGAGTAGAAGTCCAAATGTTTTAATTAACAATAAAAATTAACCTACCAGCCCTTTTACCCTGAGACTTTCTACCAGTATTAAGTATAGATTCATATCACTCATTCATCAACTATTCATTGGTTTTTAGCATCTATAAATCAACATAGTATAGAAAAGGTTTATGGAAAATAAAAAACAGCCTATGTTTCTATAGAATTCAGTTAACTGACCTAATTAAAAGGTCTATCAAATTGAGTATAAAATCAAAGATCTCTCTCTCTCTCTCTCTGTGTGTGCGTATAGTTCTAAATAAGTAAAACCAGAGGGCCACAATAATGAATTTATTGAAGGTGGCAGTATTAAGTGATCTGGGAGCAAAGTTAAATACACTTTGAGAGTGATTGTGCTGAAGGAGAATAAGAATGGTTGGGAAAAAGGGAATCTGAGGACAGCCTATTTTACAGCCAAGCAACATGGATCCAACATATGAATGATGGCCATCAGGTTGATAGTTGGTGGCGTGGCTCTCTACATTAGAGAATCTTTTGATGTTGTGGAACTCCAGGCTGGGAATGATAAGGTTGAATCCCTGTGGTTAGGATCCGCGGGAAGGCCGGCAAGGCTAGCATCCTGGTGGGGGTCTGCTATAGACCGCCGAACCAGGATGCGGAGACGGATGAGGAGTTTTATAGGCAACTGACAGAAGTTGCAAAATCGTCGGCGCTTGTCCTCGTGGGGGACTTCAACTTCCCGGACATATCCTGGAAACACAACACGGCACAGAGAAAGCAGTCTAGGAGGTTTCTGGAGAGCGTGGGAGATAGCTTCCTGACGCAGCTGGTCAGTGAACCTACCAGGGGTGGTGCCCCGCTAGACCTTCTCTTCACAAACAGAGAAGGACTGGTGGGAGATGTGGTGGTCGGAAGCTGTCTGGGGCAGAGTGACCACGAAATGGTAGAGTTCTCTATTCTTGGCGAGGCCAGGAAGGGGACCAGTAAAACTGCTGTCTTGGACTTCCGGAGGGCTGACTTTGAGCTGCTCAGGACGCTGGTTGGCCGAGTCCCTTGGGAGGCGGTTCTGAAGGGCAGAGGAGTCCAGGAAGGCTGGGCGCTCCTCAAGAAGGAAATCGTGATGGCACAGGAGCGGTCCGTCCCCACGTGCCCAAAGATGAGCCGGCGTGGAAGAAGACCGGCCTGGCTCAACAGAGAGTTGCGGCTGGAGCTTAGCAGAAAAAAGAGGGTTTATAATCTTTGGAAAAAAGGGCGGGCCACTGAGGAGGACTACAAGGATGTAGCGAGGCTGTGCAGGGAGAAAATTAGAAAGGCCAAAGCTCATCTGGAGCTCAATCTGGCTACTGCCGTTAAAGACAACAAAAAATCCTTTTACAAATACATCAACGCGAAACGGAGGACTAGGGAGAATCTCCATCCTTTACTGGATGCGAGGGGAAACCTAGTTACTAAGGATGAGGAAAAGGCTGAGGTGCTTAATGCCGCCTTTGCCTCAGTCTTTAGCGGCAATACCGGTTGTTCTCCGGACACCCAGTGCCCTGAGCTGGTGGAAGGGGATGGGGAGCAGGATGTGGCCTTCGCTATCCATGAGGAAATGGTTGGCGACCTGCTACGGAGCTTGGATGTGCGCAAGTCGATGGGGCCGGATGGGATCCACCCGAGGGTACTGCGAGAACTGGCGGAGGAGCTGGCCGAGCCGCTTTCCATCATTTATCGGCAGTCCTGGCTATCGGGGGAGGTCCCGGTTGACTGGCGGCTAGCCAATGTGACGCCCATCTATAAGAAGGGCCGGAGGGCAGACCCGGGGAACTATAGGCCTGTCAGTTTGACCTCAGTGCCGGGGAAGCTCATGGAGCAGATTATCTTGAGGGTCATCACGCGGCACTTGCAGGGCAAGCAGGCGATCAGGCCCAGTCAGCATGGGTTTATGAAAGGCAGGTCCTGCTTGACGAACCTGATCTCCTTCTATGACCAAGTGACGCGCTTGGTGGATGAGGGAAAGGCTGTGGACGTGGTCTACCTTGACCTCAGTAAGGCTTTTGACACCGTTCCCCACAACATTCTCCTCAAGAAACTGGCTGCTCGGGGCTTGGACTGGCGTACGCTTCGCTGGGTTAGAAACTGGCTGGATGGCCGGGCCCAGAGAGTTGTAGTGAATGGAGTCAAATCTGGTTGGAGGCCGGTCACTAGTGGAGTCCCCCAGGGCTCGGTACTGGGGCCGGTCCTATTTAATATCTTTATCGATGATCTGGATGAGGGCGTCCAGTGCACCCTCAGTAAGTTTGCAGATGACACCAAGCTAAGTACGTGTGTCGATCTGCTCGAGGGCAGGAAGGCTCTGCAGGAGGATCTGGATAGGCTGGAGCGATGGGCTGAGGTCAACTGCATGAAGTTCAACAAGGCCAAGTGCCAGGTCCTGCACCTGGGCTGCAACAACCCCAAGCAGAGCTACAGGCTGGGAGATGAGTGGCTGGAAAGCTGCCTGGCCGAGAAGGACCTGGGAGTATTGGTGGATAGTCGGCTGAATATGAGCCAGCAGTGTGCTCAGGTGGCCAAGAAGGCCAACGGCATCCTGGCCTGTATAAGAAGCAGTGTGGCCAGCAGGTCGAGGGAAGTGATTGTGCCCCTGTACTCGGCTCTGGTGAGGCCGCACCTCGAGTACTGTGTTCAGTTTTGGGCCCCTCGCTACAGGAAGGACATGGACGTGCTCGAGCGAGTCCAGAGAAGGGCGACCAAGCTGGTGAGGGGTCTGGAGAACAAGTCTTACGAGGAGCGGCTGAGGGAGCTGGGCTTGTTCAGCCTGGAGAAGAGGAGGCTCAGGGGCGACCTCATCGCTCTCTACAGTTACCTGAAAGGAGGCTGTAGAGAGGTGGGGGTTGGTCTATTCTCCCACGTGCCTAGTGACAGGACGAGGGGGAATGGGCTAAAGTTGCGACAGGGGAGTTTTAGGTTGGATGTTAGGAAGTACTTCTTTACCGAAAGGGTTATTAAGCATTGGAACGGGCTGCCCAGGGAGGTGGTGGAGTCACCATCCCTGGAGGTCTTTAAAAGACGTTTAGATGTAGAGCTTAGGCATATGGTTTAGTGGAGTACTTAGTGTTAGGTCGGAGGTTGGACTCGATGATCTTGAGGTCTCTTCCAACCTAGAAATCTGTGATACTGTGAATCAAGCAACATGGATCCAACATATGAATGATGGCCATCAGGTTGATAGTTCTGTACATTTTAAAATATATATATTGTATTCTTCTCAAAGAATCAGACAACAGTGCTTGGTCCTGTAAAGGAGCTTTTGAGAAAAACTGCCATGAAAGCTAACTGTTTATAGTTTAAATACTAATAAGATAGGCACAGGCTAAGATAACTTTTCTCAGTTTTTTTGTTATTCCGCTATGAATTTCAATATTCCCCTGAGTGTGCTTGATTCTTAGCTGGGGACTGAAGTTTACACATACTACCAAAATAATACAGACCTGAGTCAGTGAACATTTACACTTCATTTCTGTCCAAGAGCACCTTGATAACATAACTGAGATTGAAGAACAGAGTAATGCAGACTGTGCCTCTTCTGGGATTCCTGATTATTTATCCAGAAATTCAAGAGAAGCTTTTCTGAATAATATCCAGGCGTCCTATGGCAGCGGAAAGCTGGTCTAGAGCCATATACTTTCTCTCTTTGCTTCTCTGGACAGAAATAAATAAATGCAGTGTCTGAAGGATGTATGAGATGAAGAAAGAACATTGATCTTTCTGTTTTGATATTTCATCCTTGTGATCTGGCAGAAAAAACAGTGCTCCAGAGACATGGGATTTTTGCAGATAATCAGGGTTTGGAGTTAAAAAATGACAATTTACTGATTACAGTAATTGAACTCTTTGCCACTCAGTGAGACCTGATTATTTCGTGTGGGACTTACTTCTCTGAATGGGTCAGTTTATCTCATGTAGGTAGCAGCCATCCCAGATTCTGCAGTGACTTTCTGCAAAGATGGACAGCAGCAAGTGACTGAAGAAACTCTCAGAATTCAGAGACTGCATATCTTTTGAATACAGTCATTTTGGAAGGTGCATTACTACTTTTGGTTATCTGGATTCCACGTTTTGTAGCTGAAAATAATAAGCATTCAAAAACAGATAATCATGAAACAAATCAGTTGATTAACCTTGTGGTTCATTCCATGTAATGGGAATCTTCACTACGCACCCTGCTCTCTTCTGATTACATCCAAAGTGAAGGTGTGTGCACTAGTATACAATTCAAAGAAAAACTGGCAGGTAGAATGCCTTAAGATTCAGTTTTTCTTACAAAGATACTGGTGAAAGTTCAGCTTCTAGTTTTTTGTTTGTTTGTTTGTTTTTCCTTGCTTATTTTACACTAGAGTTCTCAGCTCTTCTTAGTGCATTGGAGAAGTAGCCTTCTGGGGTACATATTTGTTCTTATTTATGTCAATATTGATGTTAAAGGCACTTCCACATTTGAGTATAACCAACAAATTGACCATAACCAGACATTCCGTAAATCAGAGTACCTTCTTTTCAGTCATTACAGTAGCATTGACTTTCGCCATCTGTTACAACATGGTCTGAAACATCATTCAGAGTACATTATAATCTGTAATTATACAATCCTGTGCCAGCAGTGTGCAAAGTATTCCCTATGGAAGATTTGCCTAGGCCTTTCATACATAGGCACATAAAATTCATATATACATGTACAAAAACATTGACATGCATGATAAATTGAGTCTTAAGGCTAGACTGAGTTGGCTGAATTGTTTAAAAACACACAAACAAACAAAAAACAGGACATATGCATTCAGAGAAGTCCACTCGCAAATATTGCATGCATGCAAACTAGTTGTTATTTGAACAAATATGATCCAGCAGGGTTAATGGAACATATCATAAATAAAATATGCGAGGTACTGACATGTTGCATCCCACTAGCTGCTGGTGCCAGTATCTACAGAGGGCTTGTATGAATATTGAACGATGTTTTCCATGTCTGCTCACACATCTGTAGAATCACTTCAAGTGATCTGTCAGGTAATGAGCTATGCATCTAAGGGCAACTGCAACGTGTCCTATAAAAGCAAATTCGTAAGGTTTTATTCAGGTAAATGCTCACTTTTCTTTCAGTGGATGTCTTTATTTAAGGCTGAAGGATTTGCCTATAAAATTGGCAGATATATACCAAAAATATGACTGAGACATTGTGTATCATTTTGGTGATACACAATGAATAAAAAAGACAGGAAAAGAATAGCATGAATAAATTTAATCTTCTGAGTCTCTAATTCTGAAGATTTATTTGCAATTCCTGCTAGGTTGATGTATTGCTATTATATTATTTAGTTAATAATGTGTAGTTTTCAATACTGTTACTGATATTTCCCTTTTTGCATTCAACAAAAGGAATATGCTTCCTCAGAGATTCACTAGCATTGAGCACTTTATGTTAGTCACTTGGGAAGTATTTCATGCACTCATAACACTTTATCAGCACGAAAGGAAGCAAAGAGAATCAAAACAAAAGATTTCACACACAGCAACACAAAACAAGACTTACACTGAAGAAAGTCTTGCAGTAGAGCTGAGGGGTATCTGATGATAGCAGATATTGTGATAGCATACACATTCTTTAAAATTGTATAAGCCCTCAGGTACAATTTTTCAGAGCCATGCAGTCTCATTTGGTAATCCTGAAGTATTAAGCATTTGTTTATAAAAACTAGAATTCCCTGGGTTTCATTGATCGTAGATCGTATATTGTAGATAGTGATAACCATTTAGATTGTAATACTTGGAACTCTGTACAAGACAGCTGCATATTTTCTGTGACACACAGCTGTAGGAAACAAAATATCATTGATGAAAACAAGTTAGAAGAACAGAGAGTTTATTGTAGCCCACATGATGGCTTCAGCTTTGATTCACCCGTGTCTGAGACACAGGAGAACAATTTTATGAGCTGAGCAGAGCCAAAGTGCAATGGTACAAATTGGTGTGGGAGTCTTTTATGTGTCTTATTTCATTGACATCTAAAGTAACTAAGAAATGAAACAAAAGAGGAGAGGCTTATAATAAAATGCACATGTCAATATTCACTTACTAAATCCTACTTGTAGTCTTGTAGTCTCAAAGCTAATTTTATCCAGTTGCCTTTTAGCTATAGTGTCTTGCTCTGACTTCCAAATATAATGACTTTTTAATATAACTTGCACTGTTCTGCATCCAAAGCTGGATTTAATCATGCAATTTATTCAATCAGAACCAACATATTTTGTAATTAAGCCTCACACCTGCAAAATATCTACATTAAAGTATTAATAAGTCTAGCTTAAGCTCAGAAGAAAAGTTAACTTCAGAGAAAGTGCAAGCCTAAACTGCAATTATATAGTGTAAACCGCTGTTTGGATCCATTATATCACTGTCTTCCAGTATTTAGCTATCTTGTCACAAGATGTGAGAAAAAAAAAAAAAAACTTTTTGTTTTGTTTTGTTTTGTTTTGGTGTGTTTTTGGTGTTTATAGTAACAAGATGGAAGGAAACAATGCAGTTTAGAGATCATAATGGACCTCATGCTACCTCAACACATAGTAGCTCATGATAAATAACTTGAAATATAAGATTCTGATAAAACAATGTCTGATAAGTCCAAAATTTCATGTCTAATGTTTACTTTAGCTAGCAATGCCATCATAACATTTTTTACTTAACTTCTACTAAATATGTTTATTAAAATGTGTACATAACTCATATACTTCTCAAACTTAAAGATTGAATCATGAGGTTGATATGGAATGTGAAAGGTTTTAATGCCATACTTCAGGTTATGTGACAGCCCTGATGCGTTTTCTCCGCCACTCCTTCATGGTTACTCTCTGCCCCTGCTCCATGTGGGGTCCCTCCCATAGGATGCCATCCTTCCTGAACTGATCTTGGAGGGGCTTTCCACAGGCAGCAGCTCTTCAAGAACTGCTCCAACATGGGTGCATACCACGGGGTCCATCCTCCAGGAGCAAACTGCTCCAACATGGGTTCACCATGGGTGGCAGCTCCCCCAGACCCTCTGTTACTGCATGGGCTCCTCTCCATGGGCTGCAGCTCTGGCCCGGGGCCTGCTACTGTAGGGGTTTGTCCATGGGCTGCAGCCTCCTCCAGGCCACATCCACCTGTTCCAGGGGGGGTCCTCCACGGGCTGCTGCATGGAGATCTGCTCCATGTGGGACCCATGGGCTGCATGGGGACAGCCTGCTCCACCAGGGGCCTCTCCACAGGCTGCAGGGGAACTTCTGCTCCGTGCCTGGAGCACCTCCTGCCCTGCTGCTGCACTGACCTTGGGGCCTGCAGGGCTGTTTCTCACTCCACTCTCTCCCAGCAGCTGTTGGACAGCAGTTGTTTCCCTTTCTTAAGTCTGTTCTCCCAGAGGCACAAACAACATCGCTTACTGGCTTGTCTGGCCAGTGGCAGGCCACTTTGGAGTCAGCTGGAACTGGCCCTTATCCTAACATGGGGCAGTTTCTGGACTCTTCTCACAGAGGCCACCCCTCCGCCATGTAAATCCAATACAACCATTTACACATAGATTAAGAAATTTATTGTTGACATCAATAAACTGAAGTTTGAATATTTTTATTAGCAAGATGGTTATGCTTTCTAAAAAAAAAAAAAAAAAAAAAAAGGCTTATATGTAAATATATAGTTAAAAATGGTGGGCAAGAGGTTTTAGCTTGGATGACAAGGGCTTGCAGAAAGGCTTAATCTCAAAGCCCTTCCTAACTGACAGTATTATGTCACAATCCCACCATCCAGCAAAAGCTGTTGTGAATAAGAACTGCTGATTCTAATTCATGAGCTCTGCACATTGCTGAAAACTTTTTTTTTCCTTTTTTTTTTTTTTCCTTTTTCTTATACACATGTTGATTAACCAAACAATTTGTATAACCAATGTGGGAAATGCTTCTAAATAGAGTCAGCATTTAAGTACAAAACCAATTGCACATAGACATTATCAGATTTGAAGAAAATTAATGTACAAGTTTGTGTGTTCTACTGAATATTTTTCCTTCTTAACATCCACTTCCTGACTGATGTTCATTTGCTCTTTTTAACTTACACGTAACACCTCATTTTGCTATTGAAATATAGCTTTGGAGAAGAGAAGGACATGCATGGACAAGCCCTACAAGAACCTATGGAAGACCAGGTTCTTGCAATTTCTAAGCCTGCCATTAATGAGTCAAGTATTAATCCTAAGAAGCATATCACTTGAGAATCAAAACAGAAAGCACTTAACATCTATTCCTTTTGAAAAGTACAGTGCAAGATGTAATTTTAGATGGAAATAAACTTTATTTAAAACTTGAAACCTGCTTTGTGGTTGACTATATTCTGCTATATTCTGTTGTTTTTAAATGCAGGCATGGTAAATGCCTCTTAGAACAAATTGATATGTGGCTTATATCATAATTTGATATAAAAGTGGGTTATGCCAAAAAAAAAAAAAAAAGTTTGTATTGTTCTGCTCTATGGCTGAGAAAGAAAATGGATATCCATTGATGATGAGATACTATAACAACTCTGTAGCATTGATCCACTCTTAATCTTTGTCCCTTTCATCAAGAATATAGACTTAGAAAACTGTTTTAGAGAATTTCATACAGAGATAGGCATTGTACAAATTGTATACCAGGAGAGAAGTGATCTCTGAAGGAGAGAAAAGGAAGTCAAAAAGGATAGTAAGAGTCAGGATTCAAACAGGGACTTATACTCTTTGTGGTACAAGTTTTCTGTTTTGGGTAAATCTTATAAAGACAGAAAGGAAGAAAGGAAAATGATAAAAAGGAGGGAAGGATACGTGGAGAGAATGAAAAGATTGAATTGATCATAGGTAGAGTGACTACCGTGGGGGAACTAAGTTGAAGAAAAACAAGCTATAAAGAAAAATCTCTCTACAGAGAGAACATAAGAGCACAAATTCAAGAAGTCGAGTCTCCTGACATATTGTTTCTCAGAGCAGTTGCCCCACAGTTCCCTGCATGTCTTCCATCCTCTCTGACTGGACTTTCTGTCAGAATTAGAAGGAAGCCCAACTACCCAGGTGGCTTCACCCTAGAAACGTATCCCTTTCTGAGTATAAATTAATGTGAAGGTAACTGAATAGAAGTTGGTATCCCTGAAAAATGTCCATGCTATGCTAAAGCTAAAAAGATAAAAGGCCATTCAAATTTCCCCTACACAAATCAGAGTGTATATGTTCACCTTGTCCAAGTAGTTTCTTGGAAGTAGAAATTCTCTTCAGTTAAATGTGAAATTAAAAAGAAATGTGCACCAGTAGGTTGTGAAATTATTTTTCTTTTTTGTCTAAGATTCCTTTAACTCACACAAGTCATGCTCATTTTGTCTTAAAACCTGCATTTTAAAAGCAAAACAAAAACAAACAAAATGTGATCACCTTTGTAACATCGTAAAAATGTTCACTTAGTTTCAACATAAAATATCTAAGTATTTTTTCAACAGTTTTTCCTAACAGTGGGTTCTCTAGGAGTCAGAACAAAGAGTGTTAGATTTACAGCTTGTATGAACACTTGCAAATACTTATCCTCATATGGAACTTCCAAAGTGACAACTAATGGTTAGCTGCAGAAATAAAAATTCACAATAACTTTGTACAAGTTTCCCTGACATCAGTCTACCTATGTTATATTACTGAATTCTTTCTTCATGCCCTTGAAATACCACAGTTTTTAAGTTAATTAAAATTCACAGCTAAGAAGTGCCCTTGTCATTAATGCATTTGTCATTGAACATTTGTTTTTCAAAAGAAAAAAAAAATAACACAAGACCCCCTGCCAACCCGCAATATCAAAACCTTTTATCTGTTGCACAAGAAGAATTCCACATTTAGGTATTCACTGTTTTTAAGGATTTCACCTTAACTGGAAAGGATCACTGTACTAGACAACAAGGATCAATGTAACATAATAAATAAAACCTACAAGGCTATATTTATGCTTGCTAATTCCATATTTTGATTTAAAATATTTGATGAGTTTAGCAGACTATGAAATTCATTAATGTTCATGAATAGCATAAAGAGATAGCATGTTATAGAACAGTGATTTGCAAAATGTAATCACCATTGACCACTCACCAATAGTTACATCACAAAATAATGTCTCCCTTATAGTATTAAGATTTAAAGGTTTAGTGACAAAAATATATTTGATCCCCGCAAAATATTGATGGTAGTTAATAGCTGAGAGTTTTATATAATACTTTATATGATTAATTTATCCATCTACAGGCTTCTAATCAGTGTTAAAGTTGTAAAAAACATCATGCTTTCAAATTAGTTTTAAATCTGGCCCTCAATTATTATTATTTTTAAAACTTTAAATAAATAAATAAATAAGGACTTAAGGGTCTGAAATCTGAGAAGTACATACCAGGAATTTTCTAGCAAACTGCTATTGATTGACCTTCATCAAAACAGAGTGACATTTAATATTTTTTTGTATGTCAAAAAATATGTCTGCCTAATCTAATAGGATCTTGTGTGCCAATTTCTACAAGGTACCAGCACAATAAAAATGAGGCTTAGGAATGAAAAGGTTGTCAATACAATTTATAACATTATTGCATTCCAGTTTGCCAAACATCATAAAGTTATAGACTAATAAACTGGGAATGATACATAAGATCTCATAAATTCTAGAGAAAAAGAAAAAGAATATAATATGTGTATATCCATACAATGTTTTTTTGTTGTTGTTGTTTTTGTTGTTTTGTTTTGTTTTGTTTTGAAAATGTTCTGCCTACTTTACCTACCTGTACTACTTGTAATTCAGAGAACATTACAATAGCCATATTAACTTGTTTATTTAATTTCTCTTTACAGTTTGACAGTTCTTGTTGAAATTGTTTGTTATTCTGCAGGATTTCTTGTTGTTCGGTGGTTTTGCTGTGGCGGCAGTAGATTTTTGTTATGAAGCCAAAGAAAAGAAACTAGTAAGAAAAATTTGTGTTTAGAGTAACTGTTGGCATCATTTTCTGAAAAACTAGGTATCAGAGGTACTGGAACTTGTGCATATGGCAAAATATACATTTTCAGTATTCTTTGCTTGATCTGCAAATGACAGAAAACCAAATGTGAAGGCTGAGACAACAAGGGCTTCACTGCTCACAATATAATATAGTAAACATAAAGGAACGAGGAAATCAGTGCCTCGTGATAAAGTGGAGACCAATGATGTTCAAAGTTCAGACATGATTTTTTTTTTTGTGTGCTGTATAGAACACATCTGAGAGGCTAAATGCAAACAAGGAATCTGATGTGTTTTTCTTCAAATACCGTAGGATTATACTAGAAGACTATGAAAACACATCGGAAAATAAAACCTCAGATCAATGCCAAGCTGTATCACTTAATGGACAAAATCAAAAAAGTCTTCAGAGAATAAACCTAGGTACCTCACTGAACTCAGACAGAGGAAAAAGCCCCACTTTCCAGAATGTATGCTTTCTTTGTGAGCTTCTCAGAGAGTTTAGTCACAAAAAAAAAAAAACAATTTGATAACTTCAGGCTGGATGAGTCATTCAGTTTTTTCTGAAGACCTTTATGAAGATGATGCATAGTCTCTATTTCAGAAACTCTGCAGCTTGCTTTCTTCAGGACTCAAACTGCCATGGCTGTAGAGGGCCTACCATTGTGTCTTTGTTGTTGGCAATGATAGTAGTGTATGGAGGAGAGGGGTCTACTTTCTAAAATAAAAGTATGGTTTTAACCCCTTTCTTGTCAGATCAGATTGGATTTTCACTCTATGAATTGCTCTTCTATTTTTTTGCTCTTTTAAACCCTAAACCTCAGGAAGTTGGAGGAAGTTTTGAAGTTGGAGAGAAGGAATATTCTGTCAGTGGCTATGGCTTCCTCTCACAGGAAATTAGACCTTTAAGAAATACTGCAAAACTTTCCCCATTTTTTTTTTCATCTCAGCTATACTCATCACTTTATGATCTACAAACTCCAGAATCTGCCTTTACTTATAAAAGCTCCACATCTTGCAGATTTTGTTTTCTAAAAGGGAAAAGCTGAAAGTACTCCATAAAGTTTGAGAATTTCACAGATGAGGGGTGGAAAGTTAAGTTCAGGGAAGAAGCTTGAGGTGTTTGAGGTTCTGCTCCTAATGAAAATTTGTCCCATTTCAGCCAATGAGGTGACTGAACTGATGTAGATTTCACATACATGTGAGGAAGCTGTCAACCCTGACCAAATATGAAGAAGGTAGTTGAAAAGAGGTTTCCTAGACTACCTGAAGGATCTCCAGCCTACTCATGCTTGCTGAGGGGAGCTCAGGAAAAAAAAAAAAAAAGTCAGAAATATTCTTCTGTCCTTCTGTTCCTTCTACTGTCCTTCCTCATCATTTGCAGGGAAGAAGGCATAAGGACATTCAAGTATTTATGCATGTTCATTTGTATGCCTGTAAGACTCTTTGTATAGGCAAATCTCATACTTTTAGCAGATGTTTTAAATTTCATTAGGCCTTTTGGCTATAAGGAATATTCTCCATTCTGTATTTTCCTTCCTATATTGTACCTGTCACAATTTGATCTACAGTGGCTCCAGGCAAGGGTTCTTATTTATTTGGTAGATGGCATTTCATACACTGCATGGTATATACCAATACGCACACAAGTAAGAGGTAGATGCATCTTCAGCATTTTTGAACAACAGGTAACTTATTTACATACCAAAATTCAAATTTAGATGTTTCATTTTAGGTTCCTCTTTCAAAGTCACCATGGAAGCTTTCTGAGTATTTACAAAGCTAAGTACTGACTAGTAAAATGCTCACAGGCTTGAAATTTCAGACAAATAATTATTCTAGAAAGTTAAAATATGCATACATATAATTTACAGATTACATAAGTGATAGAAAAGTAATTATGACTTGCATATCAAGTGCAACACCTCTTCCAAAATATCTTCATAAAGTAAAAACATTTCAGAATAAATGCATAAATAAATGTTTAAAAACATCATATAAAATGTGCAGGGCGTTGTAGCCTGGTGTTCTTAGTGTGCATTAGACAAAGAAAGAAGTATAAAATGAAGAGAAAAATCTAACTTTAATTAATTAATTTTTTTAAAGCTAAAAAGCTATTTGAAAGCTTTGGGCTTTGGGCAGCTAGAGTTTGTTATTGAGAAAAAAATATATATACAAGTTCGTATTAAAAGTGGCTTCTGTGTCTGACCTATCTTCTTTTTTTATCCTTTTTCTGTTTTCCCTCATGGTTCAAAAGTTGTAAGAGACTGGCATTTTGGATGTTAGCAATCAGCAGCTAAGTATAAATAGGTATTGCAGTACACCTTTCTGATCTAGAAAAAGATCAGCACCTGGAATACGCTAAATAGAGAGACTCTGGTGAGCACCCTTTGTAAGACTTATTTCATTGGAACCCTACATTCACAGCAGACACTAGATTAAAGTAAAAAATCACCAGGCCTTCCTAAAAGAATTTAAAAATGCATACAGAGATTGTGCTAACTTGTAGAACTTTGTAACACCATCAGAGCGGTTTTCTGTGATTTTTCAACTGTACTCACTAAAGATGATGTTCAACTGATGAGTAGGAAGAATACTGGAGAAGAATATCTGAATGAAAGTTGTGTCTTACCAGTTTTCTAATGAAAATGAATAAGAAACTTGTAAGGCTATGATCTTCAAAAATAAGGACCAAGAATACAGGCTGTAGAAATGCTTTATTGAATGCCAACCTGAGGTTTCACAGGAGGGGGGGGGTCTCTTTATTTATTTATTTATTTATTTATTTATTTATTTATTTTCCAGCATAATTGTGCTAATTGGGCAAGGGGGTAAGTGTCAATTAAAATCAGAAGATGTAACAGAAATCACTTTTCCATATAGATGATCTTTAGATGTGAACTATTACGAGAATGAGGAAAAAATAGATTTATATTTATCTATTTTAAAGTAAAAAATAACTGATGTCATACAGAACTGGACTATTGCTTATTCATTAACTCTGGCCATGGGGCCAATTGTTAGTCTGAGCCAAGTTGGCCATGTATTGCTTTAGCAATTCTAAACAGAATTAAACCTGTTCTGACTAACTGGGGATTTATCCCACATGGGAGAAATCTCTGAGCAATGTAATGCTGTCATTGCAGCAACCTGGCTAAGGAAATGCTTGTTGGAAAAGTATTGGGGCAGGAAGGACTATACTTGGAGCACACCATGCTCCAGTCATCCCTGCCAATGTAATTGCCTCTAAGGGATTCTACCATCTGGTGCAAGTTAAAGAAAGCCTGAGGCTATTTTAACTTGTACTGGGATTTAACCTATGAGCAGGAGAGTGCTAAACTGGCTTTAAGCCAGGTTCACCTTCTTTCCTGCATCAAGCAGAGTATTTCTCTAATTATAAAATCTATTTAAAATCCATTTGAAGTTCAATTAGTTAATATGGAATTGATTATGACTTCAGGTGGGAAATAGATCTTGGAACCAAATGAACTTCTGTGTTCTCTGCTTTTCATACAAATGCACCTAATAAGAAGAAAAACAGACAAATGTCAAATGCATTTTTTCTCAGAACACTTTTTTTTTCAGAATGTTTCCATTAAGTCAATTAGAAATTCTAACTTGTTGAAACATGTCCAAGAGTAATAACAAAAATACCTAAATAAATAAAACGTGCAAATATGCAATTCAGTGGGAATGATGCATGGATAAAGATCTGTCATCACTCCCTCACTATATAATTTTACCTATTCCACACCTGTGGCATGTGGTAGCAGTGAAGGAGATAGGTAGGTTTAATGTTACAACTGTTTATATCTGTGTCCTTTGGAACCCTTTCTGGAATTTTGCTTGTTATTATTCAGTCAATGCCCTTGTTATTCTCTAATATTCCCAGTTCATCATGACAGTATATACTAATTCTGTTCTATGTAAAAAGTGTCAGTGTGGACAAACAGTACATTTTATTGAAAGTCAAAGATATCATCCAAAAATAATATGCAGAATTATAGTTCATTAATATATTTTGTTTTCTGTTGAATTATAAAGAATAATAAATCTTTATTCTTTTCCTCTTCATAGTGGATGAAGACATCAGTAGCACAGGAAATGATACTGGAGCTCTTTTCCTATGGCATGTTATTATTTTTTAGGTGTTGCCTTTTTTTTTTTTTTTCCCCATACAAATCATTTTTTATAGAGAAATTAGTGTCTGACTGTGTTTTCTTTGTTTGTCTGTTTGTTTTCTAGGGATGGCTAGAACAGATATGCAAAGCGTTCTGGAGTAACTGTCAACTTCATGATTCCCTGTGATGGCTAGGACTCAATTACCCTGGTGTTCCTTGATGTTACTAGAAAGTGATCATTGGTGCTGAATTTTACTACCTCTTGAGAAATACATAGATTGACACTGAATCAGGCTCTTCACAATGCCTTGATATCACTCTCCTCTCACTAGCTATGGTAAGAATTATGTTTTTTTGTTTTTTTTTAATGATTATTAGTATCACTGTGTTTCATAGCCAGTAAGTCTCACTGATGAGAATACCGAATCTACAGTGATCATTGAACTTAAAAAAAAAAAAAAAAAAAAAAAAGCATTATTTCAATCAGGGTAGTTCACTGCAGTTTCAGTGGTTTTTACCCTTGCAGGTAGCAAAACTTTAGAGCTGTTTGCATGACTCATACTTATCAGCCGTTTGTCAAAAGTAGTTTTTCTTGTTACACTTATATGTAACTTATATGTAAGTTTCCCACAAAAAGCTGTGGCTGTATATGAATACTGACTAAGTAAACTAATAGGCTAAGAACAGGCTCCAATTCAATAAATTGAACTATTTCAGACCATATAACAAAATTTAAGTAAAAAGGAGACTCACATAATTATGATGTAACCATAATTTTCACATTCACGTGTTCTCTTTGGTTAGTTTGGTCACGACAGGAATACTTACAGTTAAAATAAATGAGCATAAAACTGCAATTTATTAGGAAGATTTTTTTTTCTTTCCAAGTACAAGCATTTTTGCACTACCTAATAATTTCAAAAAACAATTTAAGGACAGAAACTATCCCTAAATTAGGCAGAAGAGGCAATAGAAAGGTTAGATTGTGCCACAGGGAACTTTAAAAACATGAAGAATTAATTAAGACTTATAGTATTGTTAAAGACTGTTAGGAAGTATATGAAGGAAACTCAGAGGTGACTATACATTTTATGAGCCTGAACAATATCCGTGGTTTCAGTATAAAATTTTAGTAAGCAAAAAAAATGTGGCAATGAAAGTCATGGGTATATTTATTGACATCCCCTATTTGTTGACTGTACTACTTAGGACATTTGATCAGACAATCTCTAGGCTCATAAAAGCAATATTGGGCATGTGAAATCTGGATTTGTTGCCTATAAAACAGATAAGACATGATAAAACAGATAAGACAGATAAAACAAATAAAAATGGTCATCGTAAATTAGTGTTATAGTGTACAAAGTGTCATGTGCTTTCAGGTTCAGACAACTTCATTGGCATTGTAGCTGTATTGGTATGGCATATCATAAAAGTGTTGCCAAAATCAGCGAACAGCATAGCACGTACCCATCAAATTCTAATTCACAGTACTCCCAGAAGTCCTTGGGATTTTATCCCATGAGTTCATTTTGCATTTTTGTCTATACATAGCTTAGTAATAGTTTGCTACATGTTATATTGCTGGTTTGGCTGCCTAATTCCTTTTTTCCAAATATTAACTTATTTCCCATAAGGAGTATTTTATCATGATTTGCAACATTCAGAGCAATAACATTACCTTTCAAATAATTGGCAATCTAAGCAGGACATAATAGATCAGCGTGATTTTGCTTATGAATATTGACAACTTAACTGTCTTTTTTTCCTTTGTCCCATAGAATGCCATTTGTATATTGGGTTACTTCCATCTCCTTCAGAGATTCTGACACCTTACAGAGTGCAGAGGCATTCAGCCTACCATCCACAGATCTGCTACCTTCACATGGCTCTGTGCAGTCTGGCTTGAATTTGGAAAGCTCTCTTAAGTTCAGCTTTACAGAGTCTGACGAACCTATAAGCAGGTTTTTAGAGAGGTTAATTTATTTAAACACAGGACCACACATTCATAGATATACTGCTTTGCACCTGCAGCCAGCTTGACTGTCTAATTGCAATAACTCTGTGCAGGGTATTTCATCATGGTGCTCAAAAGTGGTGAATCAGGATTTCTTTTCTACTTCCATATGTGTGTGTGTATATATATATATATGTATATATGAGATTTTTTCTCACTCTCTGTGTACACAGTTTTCATCTCCTTCTCAGCATATTCCTGTTACTCTTTAAAAGTAATCAGTCAAAAAAATACTTTTTACAATGCAACAGTTCTTTCTGTAGTACAAGAAATACTGTATTTACAGGGAATTGGAACCAGCTTAATGGTCGCCAGAGACTTGCTCTTACTGTTGTTCTTATGTTTGGGGGGAGTTTAGATGGAAAGAAAAGTTATGTTGTTGTGTTTTTTTTTAAAAAAAATTTATTTATTCACACATTTTAAGAAGGAGGAAACTAACATTGTCATTAGTGAGCCTGGCAAAAGTAATCACGTTTGATATTGCTATATTGCAGTTCAAGCTATGTGTGTCTACATATACTTGATTCTCTTGCAAATCTGGGCATCTCTTCTCCAAATGATCTAGTGGGACATCTTTATTTCATTACACAATTAAACAGTCATTCAACTTTGTATAATACCTAGAAGGCTGAAAACATGGACATAAGACAATATCAGCTAGAATTATCATGTACATGTTTACTGGTCATCAGCTTCAAGTCTTGAAAAAAACCCACCTTCTTTTGATGACTCTCTAAGTCCCTTTTCAAATCATCTGAATCTTTACTCCCATAACAATTTGTCCCTAGAGTTCTGGCACCCTAGCAGAATGCTAAAAACTTGTTTGATACATTTTTATGGCTAGCCCATCTGCATATTTAACTTTACATGTCCTAGTTTTCTATTTTTGCCAGGATCTTTCTGTAAAGATGGTGTTTATGGGATCACAAGGGTTGTCCCTTATGGCACCAACCATCTCACAGCACCTATACACCACTGTGCTTACTTCTGAAACTTATACCCTTAGTTGTCCGAAGTATAGTTTTCCATAGGGCTTTTACAGATTTTTCCAAAACACTTCACTACCCTTTCATACCAAATCAGATCTGCAATTATTATCTTGTCTCTGTCTAAAAATCCATTACCTGTAAGTGAATAGCTGTCTTATTTTGGAAAGAGTCCCTTATCTATCACATAATACTACAGCTGGGAAGAATGTTTGTTCAGGTGTCTTTCTGTCACCGAGCAAAGAAAGACCAGTTAGAGACATCAGTAAAAGGGGACTATAAAGTTATGATGCTGCTGAATACATGTTTACTGTACTGACAAGCGGTCAGTGTATTCGTTCAAGTGAATGCAAGATTTGTTTGACTAGCTTTTCTTTTCTTTGTTTTAACATAAATATTTAATGCTCTTGAATCAGCAGATATGGGGCTCAGTGCCAAGTCTGGCAATGCAATAACTGTGGATAAGAGTTATTACAAGGCCATGGAGACCTCTGTATATAAAACGGTGTCAGGATCAGTTGCAGTAATCAATGGATACTTTTCTTTTTCATTCACTACTCAGTCAGGTGTCTGCTATGCCCCATAACAAATGAATGATTGTTGAAGAGTATCATTATATGTAAAATCTTTTTGGAAATCTATACTGTTGTACACAATTGTCTGTTAACACAAGAGTTGGGTTACATCATTATCAGTCTGCTTTCCCATTGCTAGCATTGTGTTTTTGCTCAAAAACCTATAGGTGTAAACATGCATCTAAAATTCCCCTTAAAAAACACTTCCTCCTCAGTCAAGATCTCACATGTTCCTATGGGACATATTGGATTTCTACCTGAAGAAGTAGCAAAAATATAAAGGCACCTGTCCAGGAGTCACAGAAAGGAAGAAAACTCCCTCCGCTTTCATCTGCTCACTTGCCATTTTCTTTACACAATCTTCCAGACGTTTTTCCTTCTACACAAGTTGCAGAGAAAAATGATGCAAGACTTCCCTAGCTCTGAAAGTGCCAATACTAATAGGATTACTACATTTTTGTGCAATATCCACTCTTAATGCATGGTGTATTTATTATTTTTTTTCCTTCAGAACCCCCCTGGAAAAAAAAAGCAACAAACAATTACTGTAGGACTTAGAATATATGGGAACTCTGGATTGAAATTATTCTTCCACAACAAGTGAAAATTTTAAGAGAACCTATTAGTAATATATATATAAATATTAATTATCTTAATGACATTATATGCTATGCTATGGAATCAAAAATTCTGCTCAGTTCAGATTCTAAGAGCCTGGTGAGAAACTGAGAAATAAATAGAGAATGGCTCTGTGGAAAACTGAACTAGCACACAGCCTCTGACAGTCATTCTAGATTATGGAACACATACATGGATCTGTATGTGCACCATTTCTGGGACTTAATCTCATTCCCCTTTCACAGAAGAAAGAAGACAAATCCTGCTTATTCTGTAAAAATAGAATAAAATAAAATAAAATAAAAAAATAAAATAAATCACATCATTAAACCTTCTTAAACCTTCTTGTGTTTCTGTTTCTGCTTCTGAAATATTCTAATAAGGATGCAACAGTTCAGACTGCACATTACTTATTATATGTAGAGAAAAAAAATCAAAACTTTTTATTTTCAAAATACTATCCAGATATTATACAAGAAAAAAAGAATCTGTTTTCTTTATTCCTTAGATGCCTATAATTCTAGATTTATATATAAAGAAAAAACTCTTAAGGATAGTCTGCCAAGAGTATGACAATCATCATAACAACACTGTAGAAGATATGAGCAGAAAATTCCTTTTCCCAGGCTAGCCCCTTCCATTTGCAGAATGGGTTTTCATTATATTATCAAAAGAACTATAGCTAGTACAATCACATTTCAGTGAAGTGACAAATGCAATTCTGATGACCACTTTTAATTTATAGCAAGTCTGTGATCACAAGTATTATAATCACACCATCATCTAAATTTATGAAAAAAAAAAACTTTTTCAACAACTTCATTTTGTGCCACTTTCTCTTCCTTTTTAGATTTGCTGTCATGAGAATGAAAGAGGAAAACATCAGTGTCTCAGTATTTGGTAAGTTGTGGATAACAGTGTACAATTCTGCAATTCTAACCTTATTAATAATCAGGATTTTCATTAACTATGCATGCCACATATAATCAACTCCAATGTCCTGTCCAGTGAAAAGGAAAAGAGCATCAAATCAGCACTGGAAACAGAAAAAGAACCATGTGACATGGATTTTGTGGTACCATATTCTACAAGGCACCAGACGGTATGTGGTTATCCTTAGAGTCCATAAGACCTCAGTTCAGTGTATGTGTTTAGGACATCAGAAAATAGTTGAAATAATTCCAGCTGTACATACTTATTTATGGAAGTAAAAAACTGTGAGGTTTATCCAGTTTAGTCCCTGATATGACAAGGAAATATACTGTTTAATCTTTTTGAAGTCCTACCTTTCAGTGAAAGAGGCTTTCTGCTTCAGATTGACCATTTAAATACTGTTACAGGATCAATCCTTTGATGATTAAAAATCTCTTTTGACTTTTTTATTATTATTTATGGCCAGTTTATACTTCTCCTTGTGCCAGAATTTAGTTTAAATAGTTCTCCTGTTCCCTCTCTCTTTTCCCTGATGCAGTAAAAACCTTTGTGGAGCTGGAAACAAAGAGAAATGGAGTGTATACTTGATCAAAACACAAAATTATGCATGGCCTAATGTCATGTCATTTTCGGTTCTTGCCACAACCAATGTCACTGACCTGAAATATCAGAATATAATGTCTTTGATATTCAGTAAATGATTGTGATTTATGGTGCACAACTTACTTTTTCTGTCCTTGGACAATTTATATGCTTGGCTTAAAAACTCAACTCTTATCTCCTTCTGTAAGGGAGGCTAAGAATATTTGGAACTACAGACAGTATACCAGAAAGTTTCTCACTACAGCCATCTGTAAGACTGTTAATACTCCCTCATCTCAACTGAAAATATCTCACATTATGTGTTTTGATAGGTACCTGAAAACTTCAGAGTCTTGTTGCATTGATAGCTTATAATTACTCAGTAGTCAATAAACACCAAATTCTTCCTTGCATCCCAGCCAGTGAACTCAAAGCCAATACTATTTTGGAGATGCCAATAAAGAGTGGTCCCTCTATTACTAACTTTCCAGTATTAATGATATTTTCCAACTTTGTGTCAGTTGCAAAATTAGTTGCCACTGCTCTTTCCCTACTTTTACCAACTTTGCTAATGTGTCTGTTCAATAGTAATCATCCTCCACCAGATCATTAAGGAAATGGTCTGTTAATTTCTCTTCACACTTAGCTCAGCTTTCAATAAAACCAGCTGACTTCTGTCTTTTCTCTTCAAAGTCTCAGTGGAATCTTATTATCTCCAGTCTAATTTCCAAATCTCCCAGTATGCAATGTATAAGATTCCAATAAAATACAGTCCTAGAAAAAAAATAAAATGTAACAACTAAGATTTTTTGAGAAAAAGAACTGATCAGGATGTTAGTCTGGTGTGGATTATGACTGGTAAATACTTTATATTTTCATTCTTTTTTTTTTTTTTATATCCACAAAATAAATTCAACACTTATTGCAGGATACCCCTATTTTTCGAATAGTAGTATTTAAAACAATTACTAGCAGAACCATGATTTTTCTGCCAGTTATTTAAGTGGATAGGCATAGAAACCACCTAATTCCACTACGTTTTTATTTTCAGTCCCTCCTCATTTCAATCAAAATAAATAGTTTGATAAAGTCTGAAGGAACAGTAACAAGAACTTTGCTGCTTTTGGGCAACTATGCTAAAAGACAACAATGTCTTTAAATTTGACTTTTTAATCTTCTTTCCCTTTGTCCATTCCTGGATTCCTGGACATTGACTTTCAATATCCTCTTATACTCATCTTCCCTTTTACTGATTTTTTTTCCTGCACTTTCTTCCTTCTGCGTGGCGCCCCTCCCCCCCCAACCCCCATCTTTCCACTCCCATTTCACTCTTGGAGTAAAGAGTCTGAAATGTTAACAGAGGAGTCATGACACTATCTAGATGTACAAGATCAAACTTTGTGTTGAATATGTGTCAGGCAGACATCTTGACAGACTTACCATACCCTGAAATATGGGGCTGCGTCATCTCTGGTTTTAGTTTGGTCAGGCTTACTAGGTATTGCTGCTCTGCTTCATTCCCAGATGGTCAAACTTCAGGAACTTAATTCCTCTTGTAAATACTTAGTACTACACTTATAATCTTTAGTATAGATCACAAATGACTATTTTAGAAATGGTGCATTGACTCATTTTAAATTAAAGTGTAGACTCAATCAAAACTGACAAATACAGCAACAAAAATCCAACAGATATTAATCTTCTCTGATTCACTTTAATTACATGCATCCTTCAAGGTGTGGCCAGACGTAATGCATCACCATGCTACCTTAATTTAAATAATCTTTCTTACATTAGCTCATATAAACGGTGAATAAAATGGCTTACTTATAGATCTGGATCTCTTCCAGTTCATGCCAAACGAATTAGAGATGGGCAGGATCTTTGCAATTCATTTTGTACTGAAGGAGAGTCTGTACCTTCGTGATAAACAGTTTTTGTTCCCTTTCTTCTGAGGCAGTATGATTTTGTAATTTACCAAGCTTAAAAGTCATATTTTAATTTCAGTGTAGGGAGCATCTGTTCATGTCCCTGATTCTGTTCACATGATATAGAATTATATGTTACTTAATGGAGCAAGTTGAGGCACTGAAAGCCAAATCTATGCTGTTCTGCTTTAAAACATCATTCCATCATAATATATCTGTGTATGTGAAAATTTCTAAGGTTAAGAAAAAGTGTTGCTGTTCTGATAGGACTTAAACTCCAGTATCCCATTCCCAGTCTGAGTATTTTTATTATCTGATTGCTATCCATGGAATTATTTTCCTTTTAAAAATCACTTTTCTACGACTAAATGGAATTTTCTTTTCTAGGCCTGCCAGCTGTTTCACATACCCTTTTTCATCCTAAAGTCTCCAATTTGTCAGACATCTTAGAATAAAAAATGAAGAATGCTAAAGGTATGTGAATATTGAATTGTTTTCTGGTTCTTGTAAGAGACTTGTCATATAAAACTTTGTAACAAACTATAACTCCAAAGTTTGAGGCCATTTAACACAGATGAATGGAATGAGCAGAATAAGACAAATACATGACATGTCTGAAGGGTATGATTTTCTCTAGATATAGGAGAATAAGACCTTCTAAAGAAAGGTGGGGAAAGTATCACCCTTCTCTGCTCAATGTAACGTGCGGGTATCCATATATTTCCATAAATTCTCATATTTTTCTCAATTTAGTTTCTTAAGAATGTTAAAGAGACGTATTGTAATCTGCCCTGCATGTGATTTCTTTAAAAAAAAAAAAAAAAGGTTGAAGCAAAGATACTCAGATTAAACTATTTGAAATTACATATCTTACTCTAGTATGATTTGTGCATACATACTCTGATTTGGGGAAAAATAATATATTTGAATGCTCAGATATTCTAAAAGCTGTATTCATTTGCAAAGTTTGGAAGGCTTGCCAAGACCTGTTTCTTCATAGCCACTTGTTACATCAGCAGGCATTCCCACTATCCAGCTCCATGGAGCTTGTTTATCCAAATGATTTAGCCAGCTGATTTTCTCCAGCCAGCATGTTTTCTCCACTTTTCCATAGCTAAAAAAGAGAACTAAGGATGTTATAGTTTAAGGCGATTCTGGATCCTCAAGCTGTTAATTTTCTCTTACACTGTTAATTTTCTCTGAACACTAAGGAAGCCCAGGAGGACTAATAATTTAGTTGACGACACTAGTGGTTGCATTCGTAAATGTACTTGTTCTTTTCAGCTATTTAACCAGCTCAAAACCATATGCCAATGGATGTACTTTCATTATATTCAGTAGCGGTGTATGTATGCACACTAAAAGAAGGTTACAGGTTCCTGGTGTTGACATAAGTGTTTAGAGTGCAGCAAAACACTTGGGCAGGATGGGCAAATGGCATGAAACAAGTGTCAGTAAAAATAATGAGTAATTTATGTGAGATGGAAAAAGACAATGTGGAAATAGTACACGAAAAAAATACAACATGCAAGAAAGGTAAAAGATATAGAATCATAGAATATCCCGAGTTGGAAGGGACCCATAAAGATCATCAAGTCCAACTCCTGGCACCGCACAGGTCTGCCCAAAAGTTTAGACCATGTGACTAACTCCACAGTCCAATCGCTTCTTAAATTCAGACAGGCTTGGTGCAGTGACTACTTCACTGGGGAGCCTATTGAGAGTGCAACCACCCTCTCAGTGAAGAGCCTCTTCCTGATGTCCAGCCTAAACGTCCCCTGCCTCAGCTTAACACCAATCCCACGGGTCCTGTCACTGGTGATTACGGAGAATAGGTCACCTGCCTCTCCACTCCCCCTCGCGAGGAAGTTGTAGACTGCGATGAGGTCCCCCCTCAGCCTCCTCTTCTCCAGACTGAACAGGCCTAGTGACCTCAGCCGCTCCTCATATGTCTTCCCCTCTAGGCCCTTCACTATCTTCGTCGGCCTCCTCTGGACACTCTCCAACAGTTTAATGTCCTTTTTGTACTGTGGTGCCCAGAACTGCACACAGTACTCGAGGTGAGGCTGCACCAGCGCAGAGTAGAGCGGGACAATCACTTCCCTCCCCCGACTAGTAATGCCATGCTTGATGCATCCCAGGATACGGTTGGCCCTCCTGGTTGCCGGGGCACACTGCTGGCTCACATTCAACTTGCTGTCAACCACAACCCCCAGATCCCTCTCTGTGGGGCTGCTCTCCAGTGTCTTTTCGCCCGGTCTGTACGTAGAGCCAGGGTTGCCCTGTCCCAGGTGCAAGACCCGGCACTTGCTTTTGTTAAACTTCATGTGGTTGGTGATTGCCCAGCTCTCCAATCTGTCCAGATCTCTCTGCAAGGCCTTTCCACCCTCATCTGAGTCCACAACTCCTCCAAGTTTGGTGTCGTCGGCAAATTTGCTCAAAACACCTTCTAGTCCTACATCCAAATCATTTATAAAAACATTGAAGAGGACTAGCCCTAAAATGGAGCCTTGAGGGACCCCACTAGTGACCATCCACCAGCCAGATGTGGCCCCATTTACCACAACCCTTTGAGCCCTGCCCGCCAGCCAATTGCTCACCCATCTTATGATGTTTTTGTTTAGCTGTATGCTGGACATTTTGTCCAGTAGGATCCTATGTAAAGGTAAAAGGTAAGCGAGAAGAATAAAGAACAGAGGTAAAGTGAAGAAAGAAAAAGGATGAGAAGGCAACAATGTATGGTTTTCCTTCAGGCTTTTCCCATTGCTAGCCAGTTTTCTTCCTATTCCATGTCTTTCTCTACTGTTATACAATGTACTATAAGTCAGCATTATCCAAGACAAAGGCCCTTCTTTTTTTCCCTTGAAAATGTAAAACAACAACCTTTTAATCTGAACTAAACTTATGTTCTAAATTACTGTAAACATCTGCAGCAACTTAGGAATTGGGCAATCATTTACATTTTGCATGCAGATTTGCCTGTCACACTGTAAGGTGTTTTTTTTCTGATTATTTGAATTCTGATACCAAGGAAGTCTTGAGAGTTCTTTATTCATTCAAGTAAAATCAGTTTTGATTCATACATTTCAGTGTAATCACACAACCTCATAACTAGTCATAAATGGAAAACTGCAAAGAAACACCAATACACTACTTTTAAAATGTCATAGATTATTTAACCTAGTTATTCAGCTTTCATGGTAGCCTAAAACTAATATTAGATACCACTTTATTTTGTCTAATGAGAGGATAGGAACTTAATCAGATTTGTTTAGAAGTAGTTACTAAATACTACATAGGCTTATAGCATTGGACCATTGGTTTCTGCTTGTTTGTTTGTTTTTAAGCCAAAAACTGATTGTTTTTCAAGACTATCTGCTTCAGAACAACCAAACAACAACAAAAAACTGACAATAGAGAACTTGAAAACCTGAACTCAAGTCACAATTTTTGCCCAAATTATGAACGTTTTGATGAGGTGGAACCAAATTATGGTGTCCATACTGTAAAGCCCTTACTCCTCAGAATCCTCGTGCTTTCATTCCTCATCATCCACCTGTCTGATACACATGAATTAATTCTGTAGAGTTAAAAAAAAAAAAAAAGTTAA
Organism: Anser cygnoides; assembly: GCF_040182565.1. NCBI lineage: Eukaryota > Metazoa > Chordata > Aves > Anseriformes > Anatidae > Anser > Anser cygnoides. The sequence continues at coordinate 60,988,595 of NC_089876.1, read as the reverse complement.
AGCGAGGCAAACTTTAATGTTCACTGTTAGAACAGAATATGCAATTATTCTTCTGCAGACTAGAAATGTAGTTTTGTACACAGGGCTAGATTATTGTAAAATGAATACCATGTATGTGTTAGAAGAAAATCAGGCTGATATAGGCAATGAGCTGTATTCTTTCCACACATTTCACATTATCTTATGACTATTCTAGCCCTATTGAGTCAATGAAATGAAAATTAAGGAAACATTGACTGCTAGACAAAAATGCTATAAAGACTGACTTTCTACTTTTAATGAGTTATGCAAAGATGTTGAGTAGCAGCACTAAACAGTAGTAAACAAGCAAGAAGCGATAGATGAATTTTCACTGCATCTGTATTCTTCCTTTCAGACTTAACATTAAAAACTTGGAAGAGAAAAAATGCAGAAGTATTTCAAGTTCTACAGGTCTGTTGGTTTGTACCTTCCCTAAAGTATGCCTTAAGAATTTACCTACCTTTGTATATTTTTCATATAGGAAGTGGACTAGAACTTTACTACTAAAATCATAGTACATGAGTCCGCATAGTTGCTACATAAATGTAACAAAAATACATAAGACATATACATTGGAGGAAAAATAAATTATTGAATTATCTTGCATAAATTTAAATGTTACATTTATTCAAATATTTGAGATAATTAATTTACCAGACGTAAAGACGTTTGCTTCAGAAAGGAAGCAATACTTAGAATAATTGCCAAAACTACTTGAAGCAGAAGCTTGTTTCCAATCATTATATTTCCCTGATGTGGAGTTATTAACACAGGATGATAATTTAGAATCACTTGTTTAAAAAAAAATTAAAAAAAAAAAACTATTACATTGCTCTAGACCCAATATGGTGAATAGGGGCTAACTAGTGTCCTATTGAACTTGGCAGTTTCATTCAATCCTACTTCATGTATCCCTGCAGAATATGTATTAATCTACTGATTTATTACCTTTGTAATAATCTTCACATCATCCAGTGAATTAATCAAGAGATGACTTAAATATTTTAATAGCATATGTCTTGCAAAAGTAGAATGATTTCCCCCTCTAATTATAAGATTTAATTTTGTTCTAACTATTCTTCAGCTGCTGTATCGTGTTTTTTTGTTGTTGTTTTTTAATTAATTTTCTTTCCTTACTATAACCCCTTCACCTTAAAGTGAGCTTTTATCTCTCATGAAAGCAGCTGAAAGGACTATTTTTCAGCATAGAACTTCTTAATAATTACCTTTCTGGTAATTTTTCCTGAAGGGAAAAAATGTATACATCATCAAATCCCCTGATTTTGCAACCAAGTAGCTTTAACAGCCCTGCACACAGCTTGCAGCTATTGTAATTTAATTTGAATATCAGAAGATCCTCAAATTATAAGCTATAACAAAGTAGAGTTCTGTTCAAACTGAAACTTGTTATATGGTGTTTACTGTCTTATAAACTGATCCTGTAGATTTTTTACAAGTGTTGATTTTTCTTCCTGGTCTTACTGTTCCCACTAACCATTTATTCTGTGGTATATCTACTGGTTTCTATTTACCCATATAAAATCCACTGGCAATTTATCACCACTTAATCTGCAGAAACATTACATTGCAGAAGCAATACAGGAATGTTTCTGAGCAGGGCAGCACTAGCTGTGAAAATCTGAGACACTTCCTAAAACCATGTTCAAATTGAGTGAAAGAAAATCTTTAAGAAACATACCAGTAGCACTTTTGTTTGACACTTTAACATCAAGAAGAATTATAAAATCTGAAGAGTCCTATATTGTACTAAGTCACCAGTATATTAAGAATTTCGGGTCAACCAGAATACCTCCCAATATCATCCAGAATAAGAAAAGTTTCCTGGTTAAGGAGCCATAGTCATGATCAAGGGCTCCCTCAGAGCCTTTGAGTTTCAATGAAAGTCACAGAAACTTGTCTGAATATCAGGACTCGTAAAGGGAAAAAACAAACAAACAAACAAACAAACAAAAACACACTATATTCAGTACATAGATGAAAATATTATCTTCCCAGATTCCTTATACCTTGTTTACTCATGGGCCATAAATTCAGATGCAAAGAATAACTGCTGCAAAGTGAGAGCAATGCTCTACTCAGCAGAGACATAACTACCCATAACTACCCAGTTACACATAAAAATATAAGTGTATTAAACAAGTAAAAAAAGCCAGACACAGGATACCTGTAGTAAAATATATATGATGTAAGTTTGTGGACTGGGTAGGTTCCTGGGTAGGTTCTTTTCTTTTAAGCCTGTTTCTATTCTTTCCAGGGTAAGAAATAGGTGAAATACCCAAGAAGTTAATAGCATTTTGAATAGAACTGCCTTTTTTTATTTATTTATTTATTTTTTTTTTAGTTACTCAACTTGATGATTTTTCAATGCTGAGAGCATCCTTATGTCATGATGGGACAGGTTTCGTGTATCTATTCCATATCAACCTGTCTTTCAATAGAAAGTCAGGATATTGGTCCAGAAAGTTAAGCAACCTCATAATGAGGGCAAACCAATTCAAGGATTTGATTTGAGAATATTGACTTTAACTTCTCAGTGCTGTAGTTTATGGAAAGGCCAAGTGAATATTTTTCTTTCCTGTTTAATCGCTGTTAGCATGATAATCAGTTTAAAAATGGAACTCATCATACAGACCTGAACATCCACCTAGACCTTTGTCTCATTTCCAATAATAGCCATATACTAGAGAAGAGAAAAAACATACCAATCACTTGTTTATATTTCTGCCAAATATGCTTCCAGACAAGCTACTTTTATTTTGAACCTGGTCCCTGTTAATTTTCAGTTGGTACTTCCTAACTTTTTATGGATGAGTATGGGGAACATCTATCCACTCATAAATGCTTTCATAGACCTGCATCAACTGTTCTTTTTTTCTGCCAGATTTAGGAACATGCTTATAAACACCTATACATACACTCATAGATTACTCCATGGATGATTTCTTGCCTTTTTGAGCATTTATTATTTTCTGTTTCCTATTTTTAACGAAATTAATTCATGATTTGGCCTTTGATATTTTCCCATGCCTATTTAGTTTCTTTCATATCAGTCGTGAAAGTTGTTGCCAAAATTGTTTTGACAATACTAGAAAATTGAATTATATGGATGATCCTTATCCAAATCTTCATTGAGTCATCCAGGCAAGACTTAAAGGCAAGACCTTCCTTTAGATAAGTAATTTTGACTCTTCTTAGCCAAATAGTGTTTTTTTATATATCTATTCAAAATATAAAAAGTTGAATCTACTAATTTGTCTGACATTTAAAAATCTGTAGTTCACAGAATCTCCTCTAGGACTTCAGTAATAGCATATTTGCAAAATCCAGAACTCTGGTGCGAAGACGCTTTAGACATTAAAATCCAGTGTATTAACCTCTTGGAACTTCATTTCACATGATTATGACCTTTTTTATTGGTTATTTTATCAGTTTGTTCTACAGCCTTCACTGTAAGGAAGGTTCTGACATACGAACGTTGATTCAGAAGTTCATTTAGCTTTTATTTACCAGCTTTGCCTTCTGTTTGTTCATTTTACAACCTGTGTCAGTTATCTATAGGCAGCTGTCTCATTTCTTTTTTGTATCCAGTATTGATGTGACCCTGCCTCCCCTGCACCTGTTTGTAGTATGCTAACGTCTTTCTGTCTTTCTGCATTCATTGAGATTAGACATTTCATTTTCCCTACCACATTGTTTCAGTTTCTATTTGTCTACTTCATCCTTTTACCTGCCCTTGATGCAAAACACATCATATCTTTATCCTTAACGGAAGTTCATATAAGGAACCACACGTGCTCCCATTTTTGTTGTCTTAAGCCCACTTTTAAACTGAGGACTAAAAGTTTTTCTAATTTTAAGGAGCAGTATTTTGATTTCATTATAGTTTTGAATAATTACATTTCTCTTAATTCTTTTATTTATTTATGGTCAATTCCTGATAGATCTGAGGCTTCATATAATCAACATTTTAAGTCATGCATTAAATTTCTACTTCACTATCATATTGGGTTTATGCGACAAGGTTTTTGTAGTCGGGGTGGTCTGTAGCGGTGGCCTTTGCCAGAAGAGCCCAGAAGCTGCCCTGTGCTAGATGACAGCCAGTATCTGTACCTCCAGGTACCTACCTGCCACTGGCTAAAACTGAGCCAATGAGCAACTCTGGCTTCACTTCTGTGATATCAGATTTAATAAAGGGAAAAAATACTGTGCAAGAGCAGCTAAGAGGGAGGAGTGAGAGAGCAGTGTGGTGGAGTTGGCTATTGTTGTGAAGCCATCACAACTACTCTCTTGCCTCATAAAGTTACTGGAATCATTTCGAAGAAGGCACTTGTTCTCAGTTTTCTTCCTAGGAATCATAATTTTCATTCAGTGGCTCTGCTCCTACCATTCCATTATTGATAACTACATGACATACAGCAGCAAACTTCTGCTTAGGCCTTCACAGTAGTCAATTCAGTGATACCACTTCAGAACTACAACCACAGCATTTTGTAATTAAGTAGTTCATTGCTTTCTCTAAGGTCACAAGATCAACTCTTTATATACCTAATGCTATAGCTTCCTCTATCACAGCTATGCTCCTATTAATTAGGGGTATCTGCATTCAACAAATATTCTCAGAGATACAGAAGTGTTTTTTAGTAAGAAACAATCAATTTCTTTCCCCTCAAGTCTCTTAGGAGACACAATCATGCCTAGAGAACTAAAAACCTTTCTGAGCACTTCAAGTTTAATTAGTAATATATACTATATTACTTCCTCATAAGGAAGGTAATGATTGAAATAACAAACTCAATTGGCCTTGTCTTCCTTTTACAGTTCCACCTTTATATCTGCTGTAACGTTACAAAGATACTCCTGGTGCTGATTTCTATGTATGCTGGATCACGTTAGCCTCCTATTTTGGTGTTATCTATGAAAGCAAGACAAAGAAATATACCTCAGTCTACACAGCCATTAAGAAACTTTCCCCAAATGAAATATTTGTTTCCTCCACCAACTTCTCCTTACCTGATAAAGGAGCTTCTGTTCTGCTTCTGGTCTTATAACTATCTGGATGTATCTTACCCAGATCTTTCTGTGGCTGGCTTGATTTACTTTATAGCTTTTGATTAGTTAATTATCACCTGTGAACTAAATAATAGTGAACTTTCTGGTTTCTGTAGTTTTGAGAACTTGTAATTGTTCATACAGTTTGGGGGTATCAGTATAGGCTCTCATATATGATTTATTTTATTTTATTTTTTGTTCTGCTTTTTCTTTCCTTGTTTATTCTAATTAAGGTAAGCTCAGAAATTAGATTGAGATAGTACTTGCAATCCTAAATTTTGAGTCTGGGTGCTTGATGTGAGAATAGCTATATGTAAAAATGAGGTCTAAACTTTCTGGGCTGTAATAGCTTAGGGTTTTCCTAGTTTGTTGTCTCAACTTTTGCTTCAACATTAAGTAAGCCAGGTTGTTTTTTTCATGAAGTTAGCTATGTTATGAAACTGTGTGCTTCATAGACAGAGCTAAGCTCAGACATGAGAATGTTCTTTTGAAGTAACCTTCCACAGCTTTAATGGCATTCAAGGAATTATATCTTCATTACCCTAGCAGTTATGGCTACACTAGGAGATAAGATTGCACACATTGTGTATATCCAATGTTTTCAAACTTCATTTGTGTTGTTGCATTGATTCCAGTTATGCTTGATATATGTCATATGTGGCATATTATACTTTCCCACTTAAGTTCTTTAAAAGTGTTAACAGCAAACAAATTGTGACAGCACAAGAAGACAGCTTGAGACAAACAAACAAACAAAAATAACTATTTACTTTTGTAAGATGCTTCCAACTTTATTTCTGCTTGTGGAAGTCAGAAGATATGTTAGAATAGATAAGGTAGCGTATTTTTGCATACATGAAAAACAAAAAGTGTAAATAAAGGAATACTTCTTCACCCTATGATTTATTGTCGAGATGAGTAGTATTTCTTTGACTTTGTCCCAGTCCAAAGTTATTTCCACTTCACACAAAATAGATTCCCATGGACTATTTCATGTTAGTTGGTATTTCTTGAAGTTTTAAATGCACCTACAAAAAATTATTATGGTAAAGCTGATTAAGGTTTATTGAGATTTGGCTACTGCTTTACTTCGTAACTAACAGAAATATTTTAAAAATATGAAATGGTGTCCTACTTAATATTAAATATATATATTTTTTGATATGTATGAAGAAGTGCACATTCTTTGTATCATTCCTTTGGCAGCCCAGGGAAATCTCACTGTATATGTTTCCATCAAATACAAAAAACAGGCCTACATTTTCCAGTCTCTCATCTATCCTGGGGACTTCTGTCATACAGTAAAAACACTCCTGTAAATCTCCTTCCATTTTCTTTCATTCCTCAGTAATGCATTGCTATGGATGTGAAAACTGAACATGCTTTATGCTTCTTGTGCTGCACAACATTTTGACTAATTATTTTGGTGATACGGTCCAGAAATGAGTCCTGAAAAAAAGACTAAAAGCTCAATATATACATACCCTTTAGCAATCTGTGCAGGCAGAAAGTAAGGATGATTTATTTTTGTAAATCCAGTATGCCACTGAATACCATTCTAAAGATAAATGAAGAATTTTAAATAATTAAATGTGCAAGCGAGTCTCACAGTGGCAACCTGAAACAAGAAAATAATAGTGTTATCGTGGCTAGGAGACACAGAAGAAAATTAATTTTTGTGGAATTGATTTTATGTAATGGTAGGGTTTCTTTATAGTTTTAAAAATAAAAAAGGTAAGTTACAAAAGTTTACATTTGCCTTCTAAAAAGTACAGTCTAATCATATATCTATGACACAGCAAGGACAGCTACAGTAGCAAGAAATCATTCATTTTCCTTTTCATGAAGCCAGTAGACACCTTGGTACTCAGTTGGAGTACATTACTGTGAGTGAAAAAGAAGTTCAAGGGTATGAGTTTCTTTATTTTTAAGGGAAATAGAATGATAAGAACAAGCAGGGAAAGAAGGCCCAGTCAATTACCAAATATGCCAGTACACAAAGGGGAAAAGATGCAGCTCAGAGGAAAAAATTCCCCTGCTGGTCTGTAGATATGGATTGAGATGTTTGAAAGCTTTCAACAGAAACACCTGTAAACTTAGGGAATGGGGATTCATTTTTGCACTTAGCCAGCTGCTTTCAGTGCAAATGAGATCTGAGTCATGGTGCTGAAACTTTAATGAGTTCACAAAAGTTTATTATATTCTCTCTGTAGAGTGATAGAGGTGGATAAATTTAACGAGTAAATTTTAAGTAGGGCTGACTTTAGTCCTGATCTAAACCTTAGTTGAAAATAACTGGTATTTGAACTATTTGGTGCCTTCCCAGCAGATGAATTTCATCCCTCATCTTTAAGAGTAAATGAAAAAGTTTGGTTTTCTAGGTACCCTAGAATTTGACAGTGACAAATATTTTCTTAAATGGTTTGTTCTTGTTAGTTCCTGAATGTTTTGAGGAAATAAATACATTTGTTTGAAAATATATTAAAGCACCACTACCAAAAAATAACTGTTTTCACATGTTCAGAGAAGACTGAACATATTAACTGATCTAACTGAAGTGAATACAAAATAATAGCTAATATGGCCTTTATTCCCTTTTAGAAAAAAAGATATTCTAATTCATTTGGTTTTCAAAGAGATATTTTTGTGCACAGTTGCTGTTTTTCAGGCTGCAGGCTGCAGTACATAATGAGCTGCTATTGTGCATGTGAGGAGTGTTTTGTTTCACCCGCATAAATAATCTTGCCTTGTTTTTTTACCTGTAGCCTAAAAATGACAAGTATTTATATTGTAGCAATTTTAATATTATTTTTTCATTTCAGTGCAAAACACATAGTTGGAACCTGTTAAATAGTGGCTAAATAGAATTCAAGTCAGGAATGCTATAAATTTATGCAGGTTTAGGGGCAATCTGTGTTTTATTTCCTTCATTGTAGGACAGATGCACACCAGTTTCACCTAGGCTTTCTGGGGTGAAGTCCTGAAATACTACACAAAAGCTTGCATATTTATCAAACTAATATAATGAAATATTTTACTGAAATTAGAGTGATTTTTTGTTTCTAAATAGGTTAAGAAAGCCCCACTCCGTCTTTCACCCATTCTGTACGACCTAACAATATTGCTGCAATCTTAAACTGATGGAGCTTGCTATAGAAAAATGCCAACAAATGCATTACTGTGTTTACATGTAATTATTTCAGTGGCTTGTCCTCCAAAAGAAGTTTTCAGTTCTTCTTCCACCACCACATCCATCTTTGGATGCATTTAAATTACCTAATATCAGTAATTGCATTCAAAGGTGCTTATGGATCATTGTCTCTTATAATGGCAATTTTATGAAAACATAATAGAAATACAATAGAGGACTGAAATACCAGAAGCCAAATCTAATTCCCTGTTCTACCATTACCCGCACTGATTTCTACAGCAACTCTACTTGAATCAAGAGATTCTAAATGTTGGGTGCAAGGATGGCCATGTGATGATACAAAGAGCCAAAATCAAGCTAGTATTTCTTTCAGGAAAAAAAGAAAAAAAAAAAAAAAAAGCTTTTGATTTCTCATTCCTTCATACACTTGGTTTTGCAATTAAGAAAGATTTCACCAGAGTTTTTGAAAATAACAGCACTATGGAATGCAAAACTCTTTTCAGCTCTTACTTCTATTGCTTTGGACTGATTGTGTCTTTGAACGCCCGTGAATGTAGCGAGATTTGTCTTCATGGATTTGAGAAAAGAGTAATCTGCAGCAGGATTTTTAGAGTTAGATGCAAAAATCACTTTGTGAAATTACACCTGAATTTTGTAGGAACTTCTGTGAATCAGGTAGTTAACATAACTATTGTGTGCTCTCAGTTGACCTCACGGTTTTTGTCCCTTCTGTTTTAAGTTGTGGGTTCATAATAATTTAGACACATTTTTTAGATCTACGTTGCTATATTCCTCATTGGCTTCTTACTTTTCTGACACCAGCCCTCCACCCCCTGCCATGTATCTTCTGGGCTTTATACAGGTAATGTAAATATAAATTTAAAATGTTACAGGAAAAAAATGTTTAAAGGAAAAAAAGTTTAAAAACATTTTCATGCTAGTCCTACATGTAATCATGTAGTCTAAAATATCCCCTCTAAAATTAACACATTGCAGTAAATTGTTCTCTGGGTCGGCAGAAATGAATTCAGTTAAGGTTAATGAAAATTGCACATTATATACAATATATTGCTATACAATAAAAAGCTCATCAGACTTGTGAGAGACTTGAAGTTTGACAATGAAAATTTTTGAATGAGTAGCCTAGTTAAAATAGGGAGCAAATCAAATTAATTAAAGAATTAGGTTATTTTAACATAGCTGGAGTCTGACATACTCTTCATATTTCTTTTGATTTAAGAAAAAAAAAATCTGAAGAAGTTGCACCCAGTCTTCATAGAGCAGAAAGACACCCTGAAGTCTAAGTTTCAGGTTTTAACATGTTAAGAAGTATGATACTTTAGATACATCACATACACATGAAATAATGATTTGTAACAGTAAAAAAGAGGCAGAGAATCCTTTAATAATATTAAGATCTATACTTTCATTAAGGAGGTATATTCTTGGTGCAATAGAAGAAGGATTTACTAGTGGAGCTGAACCAAACATCTGTGTTTCACCGCATAACGTTTTCTTTTTCCTTTTTCCAGAATGGAAAAACAGGAACTAATGGAACCAGGTGGGGAACATCAAATTCCTCCAATGGAATATTGCTACGCTTTCCTTTAGTGTTTTTTTTTTTTTTTTTTTTATCTCCTCTTGTCAAAGGAGAAGAAACCCATGACTCTTTTAGTACAGCAATCATGTTTGGGACAATTTTGTTTAATACAAAAGAATTCCTGTCATTCTGTGGGACTTGCTCCTGGTGGGTGTATTTATATTACAAAAAATATGCTTCTCCCCTGTCTCCCAGTGATCAGTGCTCAGCCCCTCTTCATTCTTTTTCACATACTTCGGTGTTAATTCAGAATATTTTTTTGAAATGGCTGAAGCTCTCAGATAGAAGGATGAACTTAGGCCATATGATTGGACTTTAAATTAACTTCTGGACTTCTGAGGAATAAATTTACAACCCTTAGAGATTAACTTTGGCCTAAGGTTGACTTGTTAAATTAATGAAAACTAGTACATTTATTCACAAAGAGCTAAATGTTACTCTTACTTTAGGTCTCAACAAATAAATAGCTTGGGACTAATGACAAAAAATATTCTATCTGGAAGGGTCTAGAGACAGCATTGTGATTATGGGATTTATTTAATACTGTTTCCTCTCTTTATTCACTATTTCGCCAACTGTATTTTTCCTTGTTTGGTGTCCTATTAGGGACCAGCCCTCTAACTTTGGCATAGGCCGTGTGTGAGGTGAAAGGCACCAGTGAATCTTCCTGTCTACTGTTGTGATAAGATAAAACTAACATTTTTCTTTTGCCAAGGTTGCTCTCACACTGTATTTCCAGCAAAATATATATATTTATATAATATTTTGTTGAATAACAGAAGTGAACCTTTAGAAAGATGGTCCTCTATCCTTCTGGCACTGTTTTAGCTTTTTGATCCCATGTCTGTAAGGCATACATAATTAAGTACAATTCAGCAGAAAAAAAAATTGAGGTCAATCTGCAGGTCACTTATTGTTGTTCTTTCAACAATAATTTCTGTCACTGTAATATGACTACCCAGATCAAAAAACTGCAATTACCTATGTCTCTTCAAATTGTGAGGTATCAATTCAGCATAATTTGCACAAAAATATTACATATTCTAATATATATATATATATGGAAAAATGAGAATAGATAAAGAACATATACTATTTGTTCTGATGTTTTTATCTTTTATATATATATATATAGATTTTCTGTTCTGTTCAGTTAATGAGACAAATTTGATGAGACTATATTTTTTTCCATAGATAGTCATTCTGAGATTATTTTTTAACTGTGGGAAAATAAGAATAAAACCAACAACAAGTATACTCTGACTGCTATAGTAGGATTTTTTTTTTTATCAACTGTGGGTTTTGCATTATTCATTTCTTAGAAATTTGGTAACACATGGAATTTTCAAAGTATGCAGTATTCAGGCTTGTATATTTTTAAATCACTTTTAAAAATAGATCTTAAATTCCAAATTCCTATGGTTAATGTGTATATTTTATCATTTTTCCTCTTGTAGAATACTACACAAATTTAACCAAAATGATACAATACTGCATTAACCATCTAGTAAAGATATTTTCAGACATTTTGGAAAAAAAAAAAAAAAGTACATTAAATTTTCTACTATCATTTCAGCTTAAAACAGAATGATATTTAAATCTTTGGGCTTTCTGATCATTCTTAATTTTAAATATGAATGCAAAGTTATCAATGTTCCAGATAATTGGATGACTGCTATGTGTTATGTACTCAAGATACAAAGAAAAAAAAAAAGTCTTGCCACATTTTTTCCATGTGGAAACACAGTTGAGAATTAAATACTTGGATCCTGAATGTTCCAATAAATCAGCTCTGCCTGTTGTACTGTCTTGAATAAGACCACAGTTCACCTTTTTCAGTTATCTCGTGCATTACTACACAAACTTAAGAAACTCTACAGAAATGCTTTATAATATGATGTATAAATTATATAATTTATAATATTAAATAATTGATATAATTGATAAATATTTGATACCTGTAGTTCATCTTGTAGCTCACATGCAATATAAATTCTAAATAAAAGTATTTTAGAATGTTTCTTCTTTACTCCTATTATTTTTGGAAATGTTATGTCATAGACTTTGAAATATCATTGTTAGCCTATAGTTCCCAGCTTATTGTCTTTTGTTTATTCTTGGACTTTCTAAATTCCACTCTTTCTTTTTAGGTTCTGACATCATTCACTGAAAGAGAACATCTGCACTTTATGCTGTGCCTTCATTGTAAGCAAAAGGTACCCAAAGTCACAACAAGTCTTAGACTTATGACCAGTGACCATTAGGTAAGATTTCTTTGCATTATTTTTAAAATACTGACATTGTTCAGATGTTGCCTTTCCAGATGAGTTTAAAAAGATCAGCTTGTAAAAACAGTAAGCATGGGACAGGGGGAAGATAAAGAGATAGGCCCTGCTGTCATTAGTGATTACCCAACTTAAACAGCATTTTTTTTTCCCAGAAGTTCAATTCAAGAATAAGCATATATATCTGGCATTAAATGTTCCTTGTGTGCTTCTTTCAACTTTTTTTTTTTTTTTTTTTTTACGAGATATAGATCTTTCATTTCAGTACATCTGTTTCTGCTTTTACAGCTTTTCCCTTTTCCCCTTATTCTTGCCTGAGGTAAACATTTTTTTCCCCTTTTTCCTCTATGTTATGGCATGCAAATGCCATCTTCAGCAGAAAATACTGGAAAAAAAGCTCTTTTACAAACACCTTCATACATTACTTTGAATTTTTACAATTGGTCACACTTTCTAGTTAATTTTCTGCTGATAGTGTACAAATGTCTTCCAAAAACATTCTTTCTATGTTGGGTAATGATAACTTTGGATTCCAGTCTTTCAAACTCAAACTCATGCTAAAAATAAGCAGACTGAACAGCTGTGACAAGCAGGTAATTTTTAATAATATCAGACAGTTCCTTTCTGTTGAGAATTACTACTCTCTCATCTCTAATCAACCTCTGCTGTAACAGCAGCTGCCAATTAGGGATGTTGTCTCTTGGCAGAGTGCTCAACCCACACTTAATTTATTTTAAATCTGTAGTGTTTCTTCACGGAAGGTGAGGGGTGTTTTCAGTGTTTTATGCCATCAGAAGCTCATGTAATGTTATACAAAGTGGTGAGATACTCTCAGATCACGCTGTGAAGACACATCCTGGTTTAAACTACAAGAATAGAAGGGGTGAATCTATTCATGTAAATTCATCCTTTTTTTTTTCCTTCTTTTTTTTTTTTCCCCACTGAATTTTAGCAGTAACATTTTAAACAGTATGAAAGCAAAGCTTAGAATATTTAGACCAAATTACATCTAATCTATTCCCTTTGCCTGCAACCTTGTTTTGTTTTGTTTTTTTTCCACATGCAAACACGCATATACAAATTCATCAGCATAAATTTCAAGAAATTATTGAAGCTTTGGAGATTTGATTCAGCTTAAATCAAACGTTGTTGGAGGTAATAATATTAGGCATTTTTACGGCCTATCTTCTGTTGCTAAGATATTAACATTGCAAAGAAGGAAAATCACCCCTTTCCTCCTTGTGATTCTTCTTAATTTGGCAACTTTTTTTCAGTTTTATTACTAAGAAAGAAGCTAAAATTAACATAACCAGACTGTCAGAGACAGAGATTCTTTTTCTTGTAAGAAACTCCTAGCTTCATTTAGTGATACCAGAAAGTGAATGGTTAAATATCAACTGCTGCTACCTGCAAAACAGGACATTAAAATTGTCTGGCAAATCAGGCAGTATGTTACTAAACTCCACAAAATATGAAGCTTGAAAAGACCATCAACCAATACTTTAAAAGATTGTACTGTTCTCATGCTATTTTAATTCTAGACTTTTTTTTGGCTTAAGAACTACATTCATGGCTGCAAAAATGTCTGGATAATTAAGAGACTTGGAAAAAATCTCATCTCCTGGGAGCTTAAACAGTATTTAGCTTTTCTTATTTTGTTGATGAGTGAGACCTTTTCACAGAAGAACAAAAGAGAATAACTCATAAAAAGAACAATATAAAGCTTAAGTATTTAAACACCCCCCAAATTAACTGATGTCTGAACTCCAGGTTAGAAATACATGAGTTTTTTTTTTTTTTTTTTTTAAAGTTAGATCTGATTTATCCAATTATTGATAGATTACAAGACTTTCCTCACATTCTTAGGAAGCAGCAGCCTGCCAAACCATATAATAAAATAATTGCTTGTATAAATAAATATATGTAAGCATGCACATACATACATCCATATATAAAATGAAGTCCCTGCCCCCCCAAAACAAACCAACCAAAAATATGCAAAAACTTTAGAGAGGTTATGCTAAAGCTTTATTTTACGTGTGCAGCATTCTCATTCCAGCCTGTACCAGACAATGCAATGTAATGTGAAGTTCTTTTATTGGGTTATATCTATGCTTTGCACTCTTCTAAAGAGACACAAATTGAATGAACAAAAGAGAAAGAGAAACAATGAGAACTAACTGAATATGAAGAAATAAAATGTAGAGGAAATGAAGAAGAGGAAAACAATGAGAAGGAAAAGGGTGAAAAAAAAGCATATGGATTTTTTTTTTTTTAAGAAAATGATGGATAAGTATTGAAGTAGTTTTTCTTCAGCTGTATCTTTTCTGGAAATGCTACAAGGCATAGGCGTGGTTATCAATATGATATATCTTTTCCTCTCCTAGACTTGAAATAAGAACTTTTTCTTTCACAAGACACACTAAACTTTTGAAATTTCACTGTGGCTGTTGCTGCTTTCCTCTTCTATTTCATGCAGACTTGCATTTTATCAGGCAGTTTTCGTCATGGAAAATATTTTCCTCTATCCATTCTTTAATTGTGGTAGTAAGCTTCTTGCTTAATACTTTTAAGAAAAATAAACACTGCATAGTGGGTAATTGTGGAAAATTCAATACTTCATTTTCAGACCAACGTTAAGAATGGATCTCTAGAAAATCTTTGACTTCATGCTGTAGCACATTTTCACATTGATTTACTATTCTTATTGTAGTATTTCACTTTATGTCACAGGTTTTCCCAGCTATGCCAGTTCTTTCATCCTGAATACAGTGTTTACTTGCCTTGTCTGGTATTCTTCCTCTGATCATAAGATAGTCCATAAATAGTTTAAACCATAGAGAAACATCAAGGTGCTTAATAAGTAAAATATGAGAATTTGTTTCGTCAAGGTGACTATCAGTCATAGGAAGTTATGAATTAGTATGTAAATGGGAGCTGGACGGGATGACCTCCAGAGGACCCTTCCAACATTAAACATTCTGTGATTCTGTGATCTGACAGCAGATATTATATCTGAGTTAAGCACAAAGCACTACTACAAATGTTCATAAGTTTGGATAGTTTGCCAGATCTGACCTTTTATTTTCTTTCAAGGCTTTCTCTTGCTGAGCTTTGTTTATTCTGGATTTGCTAGTGGTATAAGACCAGTGTGACTTAGTCAGGCAACTGCATTTTAGTTTATTGAAGTGAGTGGATCTTTGGAATTAAATGTTTATTTTCGGCTGCATTGCAGCTGTATTTTGACACAGAGTGTCAAACTCTGACTCTTAGAGTTCATATTTGCACTCAAATTTCTTACTCTGCGCCAAAGAATGTTCCTGATTATTGTTTTCTCTCCTACCAATACCAATCCCAATTCTCTTGGTCATGTACCCCAAATCGTGCAAATATAGGTGTGAATATAGGTGTGCTGGTAATACTTGTTAAGATGCTTTGGTGCCCCAGTCTATGTAGTCTGCCATAATATTCAGTGAAGAAGGCATTCTGGTTATCCAGTATTTGGTTATCACAGTTAAGCCAAACTAAAGCAAACTGAATTTTATATATCTATATATCTATATAGATATAAATTACATCAATACAGAGAACATTTTTTTGACAGTTATAAAACTAGGTGAAGAAATGGAAGAAAAGAAATATGCTAGTCTGAGTATGAAGGCTTCTTTCAACCTTATTGGTCTATTCTCCCATGTGCCCGATGATGGGACAAGGGGGAATAGGCTAAAGTTGTGCCAGGGAAGGTTTAGGTTGGATATTGGGAAAAACTTCTTTACCAAAAGGGTTGTTAGGCATTGGAATGGGCTGCCCAGGGAAGTGGTTAGGTCACCATCCCTAGAGGTCTTTAAAAGACATTTAGATGTAGAGCTTAGTGATATGGTTTAGTGAAGGACTTGTTAGTTAGGTCAGAGGTTGGACTAGGTGATCTTGGAGGTCTCTTCCAACCTAGATGATTCTGTGATTCTGTGATCTTACTGACTTTGATCCTGACAAGACTGAAACCCTGGTCAAGCTTGCAGTCTTCCTTCATAATTTATGCTCTCTGCATCCATTAGGAAGGGCCAATTCAGGAACACCCACCAGAGACCTCAGCCATGATAGTGCCACCAGAGATTGCTGCTGCTGCCCCCAGACTCTCTATCTCTCCTCCCCTGGGTTTCCTCTGACAGAGTAGTTTCCTGCTTGCTGTTGTCCAGGAGTTCAAGAGAAGGCGAGAGATAATACTTCAGTGTCTCTGTGAACACTAAGCTGGGCCTAGACTGATCTTTGTTCATCTCTCTAGTATGTCACCACACTTTCTTAAAAAAATTTTGGTAGGGGGCAGACAAGAAGATGGAATTTCCTGGGGAATTCCCATCCTGGTCTATATATGTAGACAATGATCTGCTTCCTACTGCATGAGGTCTTTCTTTAAGGTGAGAGACATACTTATGCAGTGTGCAACTCTGGTGGTTTTACTCAGCTGGGCAACAGAGCTCCACCCCAATTGGTCTCTCACTCCCCGTCCTCAAAGGGAAAGGCTCAAGGGTTGAGCTGAGGACAGGGAGATCACCCAACAATTATCATAGGAAAAACAGACTCAGCATAGGGGGATTCATGTAATTTATTACCTATTACTAACAAGCTAGAGCAGTGAGAAACTGAAAGTAAACGAAAAGCACCTTCTCTTCCCCCCCCCCCCAATTCACCCTCTCTATGTCCTCCATGTGAGCAGCACCCGGGAACAGGGGTTGGGGGCTGCGGTCAGTCCTTCGTGCTTCATCTCTGCTGTTCCTTCACTGTCACTCTCTGCCTATGTCCCTCCCACAGGATGCCACCCTTCCTGAACTGATCCTGTGTAGGCTTCCCACAGGCAGCAGCTCTTCAAGAACTGCTCCGTACCACAGGGTCCATCCGTCAGGAGCAAACTGCTCCAACATGGATCCCCCATGGGCATCATCTCCCCCCAGACCCCCTGCTCCTGTGTGGGCTCCTCTCGACGGGCTGCAGCTCCGGCCCGGGTCCTGCTCCTGCAGGGGGTTCTCCATGGGCCGCAGCCTCTTCCAGGCCACATCCACCTGCTCCACCAGGGGCTCCTTCACGGGCTGCAGTGTGGAGATCTGCTCCATGTGGGACCCGTGGGCTGCAGGGGGACAGCCTGCTCCACCAGGGGCCTCTCCACAGGCCGCAGGGGAACTTCTGCTGCGTGCCTGGAGCACCTCCTCGCCCTCCTTCTGCACTGATCTTTGTGTATACGGGGCTGTTTATCACTCCACACTCTCCCAGTTGCTGTTGTCCAGCAGTATTGTTTCCCTTTCTTAAATCTGCTCTTACAGAGGCGCCAGCAACATTGCTTATTGACTTGGCTCTGGCCAGTAGTGGGTCCCTTTGGAGCCAGATGAAGCTCTTTTCTAACATGGGGCTGCTTCTGGATTTTTCTCACAGAGGCCACCACTGCAGCCCCTCATTACCAAAACCTTGCCATGTAAACGCAGTATTGCCACACACAGCATCCAAGGTCAGATTCTTACTCTAAGCTGCTCTCAAGAGCACCCAGATCTCCACTGACTACTGAGAGAGCATCTGATACTACACTACTGGCACTAAAGCATCCTCTTTCTTCATCATACCCTTCTTCATCATGTCTGCTGTATGGGTCTGGTCGTGGGGCCTGCAGAAGTGTCATGGTCTTTTTGCAGTAGCAAGAAAATAATGAAGTATGTATGTAGGTGTGCACACACACTCACACACAAGCATGCATATGGTACAAACATAGTGTTTGATCCTCATCAATGTGTCTGTTTTTAGAATTAAAAAAATTGATTTACTGATTTTAACTACAATCCATGACAGGAAAAAATATTTAAAATTTCAAAAATGCCAGTTCATTAGAAATAAATATTTCCTGGTGAGCTTCAGACTTTCTTCTTTTTCATTTCTTTCCTTAAATGTCACTGGTGCACTGGTCTCACAAAAAATTGCAGTGATTTGTAGTTACTGTTTATCTGATCTTCTCTTTGAGCTCTTGTATGGATGTTATGAAATAGAAACATAACTAGTGATGGTTCTAGCTGATTCCTCCTTAACAGTGTTGGAACCTAAACCCACCATTAAGAAAAAAAAAAAAAAAAATTAGAAATTTTCGCTACTGGAAGGAGGGCCAGGTGTCATGGAAAGAATACAGGCATGCCGTTCGTGTTTGTAGGCAGAAAATTCGTGTGGCCAAAGCACACCTAGAGTTGAAGCTGGCTGTGTCTGTGAGAGAAAATAAAAAGGGCTTTTTCAGATATGTGAATGGAGAACTAAAGAATACATAGGGCCGCTCCTTGATAGGGAAGGTCTCCTCACAGACAATGACATAGGCAAAGCAGAGACGCTTAACGCCTTCTTCGCCTCTGTCTTCAATGCCGATGATGGGCTTCGGGACCCAGGGTGCCCTGAGCTAGAGGGCTGGGACGGTGGGGACGACAAACTCCCAACCGACCCTGAACGTGTGCGGGATTTGCTACTCCACCTGGATCCCTACAAGTCCATGGGTCCGGATGGGATTCATCCCCGGGTGCTGAAAGAGCTGGCGGACGTCATCGCGGAACCTCTCTCAATTATTTTTCAACGATCCTGGGAATTTGGAGAGGTCCTGGTAGACTGGAAGCTGGCAAATGTTGTGCCGATTTACAAGAAGGGTCAGAAAGAAGACCCTAGCAATTACAGGCCTGTCAGTCTCACGTCAGTGCCTGGTAAAATCATGGAGAAGATGGTTCTCGAACTTATTGAGGCTCACCTGGGGGACAAAGCAGTCATTGGTCCCAGCCAGCATGGGTTTGTGAAGGGCAGGTCCTGCCTAACTAACCTGATTTCCTTTTATGATAAGATCACCCGTATGATGGACCAAGGGAAACCAGCTGATGTGATTTTTTTGGACTTCAGCAAGGCTTTTGACACGGTTTCCCATAGGATCCTACTGGACAAAATGTCCACCATACAGCTAAATAAAAACATCATACGATGGGTGAGCAATTGGCTAACGGGCAGGGCCCAAAGGGTTATGGTAAATGGGGCTGCGTCAGGCTGGCGGGCGGTCACCAGTGGGGTCCCTCAAGGCTCCATTTTAGGGCCGGTACTTTTCAATATTTTTATAAACGATCTGGATGTAGGAATAGAAGGTATTTTGAGCAAGTTTGCTGATGACACCAAACTTGGAGGAGTTGTGGACTCGAATGAGGGTGGAAAGGCCTTGCAGAGGGATCTGGATAGGTTGGAGAGCTGGGCGATCGCCAATCGCATGAAGTTCAATAAGAGCAAGTGCCGGGTCCTGCACCTGGGACGGGGAAACCCTGGCTGCACGTACAGACTGGGTGATGAGACGCTAGAGAGCAGCCTAGAAGAGAGGGATCTGGGGGTCGTGGTAGACAGCAAGTTGAATATGAGCCAGCAGTGTGCCCTGGCGGCCAGGAGGGCCAACCGTGTCCTGGGGTGCATCAAGCAGGCGATGGCCCAGCTGAAGTGCATCTACACTAATGCACGCAGCATGGGTAACAAACAGGAGGAGCTGGAAGCCACTGTGCAGCAGGCAGGCTACGACTTGGTTGCCATCACGGAGACGTGGTGGGACCGCTCCCACGACTGGAGTGCTGCAATGCCTGGCTATAGGCTCTTCAGGAGGGACAGGCAGCACAGAAGGGGTGGTGGCGTGGCTCTCTACATTAGAGAATCTTTTGATGTTGTGGAACTCCAGGCTGGGAATGATAAGGTTGAATCCCTGTGGGTTAGGATCCGCGGGAAGGCCGGCAAGGCTAGCATCCTGGTGGGGGTCTGTTATAGACCGCCGAACCAGGATGAGGAGATGGATGAGGAGTTTTATAGGCAACTGACAGAAGTTGCAATATCGTCGGCGCTTGTCCTCGTGGGGGACTTCAACTTCCCGGACATATCCTGGAAACACAACACGGCACAGAGAAAGCAGTCTAGGAGGTTTCTGGAGAGCGTGGGAGATAGCTTCCTGACGCAGCTGGTCAGTGAACCTACCAGGGGTGGTGCCCCGCTAGACCTTCTCTTCACAAACAGAGAAGGACTGGTGGGAGATGTGGTGGTCGGAAGCTGTCTGGGGCAGAGTGACCACGAAATGGTAGAGTTCTCTATTCTTGGCGAGGCCAGGAAGGGGACCAGTAAAACTGCTGTCTTGGACTTCCGGAGGGCTGACTTTGAGCTGCTCAGGACGCTGGTTGGCCGAGTCCCTTGGGAGGCGGTTCTGAAGGGCAGAGGAGTCCAGGAAGGCTGGGCGCTCCTCAAGAAGGAAATCGTGATGGCACAGGAGCGGTCCGTCCCCACGTGCCCAAAGATGAGCCGGCGTGGAAGAAGACCGGCCTGGCTCAACAGAGAGTTGCGGCTGGAGCTTAGCAGAAAAAAGAGGGTTTATAATCTTTGGAAAAAAGGGCGGGCCACTGAGGAGGACTACAAGGATGTAGCGAGGCTGTGCAGGGAGAAAATTAGAAAGGCCAAAGCTCATCTGGAGCTCAATCTGGCTACTGCCGTTAAAGACAACAAAAAATCCTTTTACAAATACATCAACGCGAAACGGAGGACTAGGGAGAATCTCCATCCTTTACTGGATGCGAGGGGAAACCTAGTTACTAAGGATGAGGAAAAGGCTGAGGTGCTTAATGCCGCCTTTGCCTCAGTCTTTAGCGGCAATACCGGTTGTTCTCCGGACACCCAGTGCCCTGAGCTGGTGGAAGGGGATGGGGAGCAGGATGTGGCCTTCGCTATCCATGAGGAAATGGTTGGCGACCTGCTACGGAGCTTGGATGTGCGCAAGTCGATGGGGCCGGATGGGATCCACCCGAGGGTACTGCGAGAACTGGCGGAGGAGCTGGCCGAGCCGCTTTCCATCATTTATCGGCAGTCCTGGCTATCGGGGGAGGTCCCGGTTGACTGGCGGCTAGCCAATGTGACGCCCATCTATAAGAAGGGCCGGAGGGCAGACCCGGGGAACTATAGGCCTGTCAGTTTGACCTCAGTGCCGGGGAAGCTCATGGAGCAGATTATCTTGAGGGTCATCACGCGGCACTTGCAGGGCAAGCAGGCGATCAGGCCCAGTCAGCATGGGTTTATGAAAGGCAGGTCCTGCTTGACGAACCTGATCTCCTTCTATGACCAAGTGACGCGCTTGGTGGATGAGGGAAAGGCTGTGGACGTGGTCTACCTTGACCTCAGTAAGGCTTTTGACACCGTTCCCCACAACATTCTCCTCGAGAAACTGGCTGCTCGGGGCTTGGACTGGCGTACGCTTCGCTGGGTTAGAAACTGGCTGGATGGCCGGGCCCAGAGAGTTGTGGTGAATGGAGTCAAATCTGGTTGGAGGCCGGTCACTAGTGGAGTCCCCCAGGGCTCGGTACTGGGGCCGGTCCTCTTTAATATCTTTATCGATGATCTGGATGAGGGCGTCCAGTGCACCCTCAGTAAGTTTGCAGACGACACCAAGCTAAGTGCGTGTGTCGATCTGCTCGAGGGCAGGAAGGCTCTGCAGGAGGATCTGGATAGGCTGGAGCGATGGGCTGAGGTCAACTGCATGAAGTTCAACAAGGCCAAGTGCCGGGTCCTGCACCTGGGCTGCAACAACCCCAAGCAGAGCTACAGGCTGGGAGATGAGTGGCTGGAAAGCTGCCTGGCCGAGAAGGACCTGGGAGTATTGGTGGATAGTCGGCTGAATATGAGCCAGCAGTGTGCTCAGGTGGCCAAGAAGGCCAACGGCATCCTGGCCTGTATAAGAAGCAGTGTGGCCAGCAGGTCTAGGGAAGTGATTGTGCCCCTGTACTCGGCTCTGGTGAGGCCGCACCTCGAGTACTGTGTTCAGTTTTGGGCCCCTCGCTACAGGAAGGACATGGACGTGCTCGAGCGAGTCCAGAGAAGGGCGACCAAGCTTGTGAGGGGTCTGGAGAACAAGTCTTACGAGGAGCGGCTGAGGGAGCTGGGCTTGTTCAGCCTGGAGAAGAGGAGGCTCAGGGGTGACCTCATCGCTCTCTACAGTTACCTGAAAGGAGGCTGTAGAGAGGTGGGGGTTGGTCTATTCTCCCACGTGCCTAGTGACAGGACGAGGGGGAATGGGCTAAAGTTGCGACAGGGGAGTTTTAGGTTGGATGTTAGGAAGTACTTCTTTACCGAAAGGGTTATTAAGCATTGGAACGGGCTGCCCAGGGAGGTGGTGGAGTCACCATCCCTGGAGGTCTTTAAAAGACGTTTAGATGTAGAGCTTAGGGATATGGTTTAGTGGAGTACTTAGTGTTAGGTCGGAGGTTGGACTCGATGATCTTGAGGTCTCTTCCAACCTAGAGAAATCTGTGAATCTGTAAAGCACGGCATCGCTAGTAGGTCAAGGGAGGTGATTGTCCCGCTCTACTCTGCGCTGGTGCGGCCTCACCTCGAGTACTGTGTGCAGTTCTGGGCACCACAGTATAAAAAGGACATGAAACTGTTGGAGAGTGTACAGAGGAGGGCTACGAAGATGGTGAAAGGCCTGGAGGGGAAGACGTACAAGGAACGGCTGAGGTCACTGGGCCTGTTCAGCCTGGAGAAGAGGAGGCTGAGGGGAGACCTCATCACAGTCTACAACTTCCTTGTAAGGGGGTGTCGAGAGGCAGGAGACCTTTTCTCCATTAACACCAGTGACAGGACCCGCGGGAACGGGGTTAAGCTGAGGCAGGGGAAATTTAGGCTCGACATCAGGAGGGGGTTCTTCACAGAGAGGGTGGTTGCACACTGGAACAGGCTCCCCAGGGAAGTGGTCACTGCACCGAGCCTGTCTGAATTTAAGAAGAGATTGGACTGTGCACTTAGTCACATGGTCTGAACTTTTGGGTAGACCTGTGCGGTATCAAGAGTTGGACTTGATGATCCTTAAGGGTCCCTTCCAACTCAGGATATTCTATGATTCTATGATTCTATGAAATATTTTTCCCAGTAAACCTCAGCACTGTGTTGTGCTGGACTCCTTATGTGACTGAAATTGCCAAGTTCTCAACCAATCCAGCTCAACAGTCTAACAAAACTCTCATTTAGAGAAGAAAGTGATTTACAAAAAGAAAAAAGTGTTCTATTTATTTATTTATTTATTTATTTTAGCATATACACATGAGTATCTCTCTCTCCTTAAAGAATGATATCATGCAGTAGGAACTGGACAACACTCAATATGTACAGATCAGGATGAATATTTTTTTACATGCTGTTCATATTCAGAATAAAGATCATTTTTATGGGGAAAAAAATCAACTATATTTTTAGAAGTAAAGTTTTGATTTACTGGTAGAGATGAAAACAAACAAACAAAAATCCATATAACAACTCAGCTTCATGCTAACAGACATTTTTCTTACTGAAATATATTGTGTAAAGTCTGTGGCCACACAGCATCCACACACATGAAGGTAAGTTTTGATTTTTCTGCAAGGAGACTCCATAATCCAGACCTAGTTAGCAGGAATGGTCTTTAAAATACATATATATGTATTCTGTGCTCAATTCTAGCATATATATATATAAATATATATAGAGAGAGACCATATATATATGTATATCACATATATATTTAATATGACAAACACAGCACTACAGAGTTCAGCAAAGCATCTGTCTCTGTCCCCACATTCCCTTCTTTTTCCCGTATAGCTATATTATTATTATTATTCAGAATTTGGCTGCTAAAAATCACAAAATACTTTATAAACTGAGAATGTTCCGGAACCAGAGTGAAATTCTTGTAGGATAAAGATTATGCAGCACCTCATTCATAACAGCATCTTTCATTCCATCACTTGGACAGTGGATAGATACAGGAGAAGAGAATCACTGAGAGATATACAGGACATCCCCTCTTTCACAAGCCAAATTCGTAATGCTCTCAGTCATGACTTTCATTTTTCTCTACAGGAAAAGGAAAACAGTGTTTCGTGAATACTGGATTGCAGCAAAGTGATTTTCCTAAACATTTCCAGCACCAAAAATGATTGATCCAGTTTTTTTCCCCCAACTCTGAGTTCAATAAATAAACAAACAAAATAACCACCATTCAATAAAGGAAAAATATTCACCAAGATGAGATGTTTGCAGCAATTTATTTTACACTTCAGTCACCAAGCAACTGCTTACTTCAGATATTTGGATTAGAACTTGCATTGTTTGGCACCAAAATACAGTCTGCTAACCAGAAGGTGAGATATCTATCTCCATAAGCTGAATTGATCAAGAAAACTGCACTGTATGAGGTAGTCTGACATGAGTATACTAAAGTAAAGGGTAATGGTCTACATTCATCCATCACATAAAAGTCAACCTTTGTGAGACAGGCTCAGTGATTGAAAAAGGACCTTTTTTATGCCTTACAAAGTTTTCATTTAGACTTTATAGCTTTTATTTCTCCCCTTCTTTTTGTCAACTAATCATCTCTTCCATGGCAGATAAATCAGTGAAGAACACTCCTGTTCACTAAATCATGAATGGGAAGCTGCCCACAGATACCCTGAATTTCATGACTTATATCCGGTGGAATACCCTGTACTTAATTAGGTTGAAATCACTTCCTTTTTAATTTTAATTTTATTTTTATTTTTATTTATCACCTTTTAAAGACATATGTACTACCTTTAGTTTCCCTGAGACGTAAACAACTACAAAAAAAAATTAATCACATACCTGAACTAAGGTCTGTAAAAGCAGATACCATCTCCTCTTTCACCAGAGAAGTTAGAAAGGCAAGGTTTGATGACCCTATGGAATAGCTATTCAAACTTGAAATATTACAAATATCCTGAAAATAGGAGTATATTAATAGAAGTGATCTTTGAATGAATAGATCACTCCAGTCAAGTTGTCATTAATCATATTGATTGGATGTAGCCTCTGCAAGGCTGAATAAACTGAAAGGGAGATGAGCAGCATCAATGTTGCACCAGCAGTATGAAGTAATTCCACTCCATTCTGTTTGTTGTGTGGTATCATATTCTCTTCC
The DNA here is from genome assembly GCF_040182565.1 of Anser cygnoides. Taxonomy (NCBI): domain Eukaryota; kingdom Metazoa; phylum Chordata; class Aves; order Anseriformes; family Anatidae; genus Anser; species Anser cygnoides. The sequence goes on along the minus strand of NC_089876.1, from coordinate 60,963,486 downwards.
TCCACAAATACATGGGATAGGCAAGAATAACAGAGGAAAATTTAGAATTTAGGCACATGGGCTTGGGTAAGACATATGCAAGCTTGTCACTGTCATATTTCTCATGTGAAGAACTCTTGTGTCTGGGCATTTTTAACCTCAGGGTCCAAGAAAAGGCATCATAAAAATCACCAGGAGAATCAGCATTTGAAATGAAAGATTGGGGATAAAATACAAAGCCACTTCATGCTTCATTTGATTGAAAATTATTTTCACAATTATAATATAGCATAAGTCTTCATATATACACGGTGCTACCATTGAACAAAGAATAAAAAATCACTTGTGATTGTTTGGTATTTTAATAATTGATTCAGGTTAATGTTATGTTGAATTCATATTTGTTTGTTTGTTTCTTTATTTTTATTTTATTTTTTACTTTGTGAGTTCTTTGAAAGAAGCAAAATATGACCAAAATATGACTGCACTAAGTTTTAAAAGGTAAAATGATAAGGTTCTCATTTCAGTCAGTGATTGTATTTAAATTTATTCATCCTTCAAAAAACATATGCATCCTTTAAAGATGTCCTTTAAAAATAAAAACCTTGGGTAAATTCTTAACTGAACTGAAATTGTTGAACTAAATACTTCATTATGGCTTGGTATAAAGAATGATAAGGAATGTCATAGATGTTGCAGATGTTGTTTCTTAAAAAGCTTCTTAGGACTGAAATACTGGCTTTTGGTTGCAGTTGGTAAACAACGATTTCAAATGCAAAATTTTAAATCTTAGACTAAAGTAAGCTTTTTATGGTCTTGCTCCACAAGCATATTGCTAAAATAGAAGTATGGAAACTTTACATTGAAATATGTGTAAGGAAAGTCATGATTAATGATAAATTACATTATGGTGAGAGGCCATTGACCAGGGAATAATTTGTACATGCATATTCTAGGCTGTGAAATACCACTTGTATTTCTCACAGGGACAAAAGAAGAAATACTGA